>NW_027225607.1:600000-762000 GCF_038994185.2 Dermacentor albipictus
TTGTTATAAGATAGGGAAAAGAAAACACAGCCCAACTGAAATAGGCTACACTAATGTGGTACATGGTAAATAAGCACTCTGCACCATTTCCTTGCTTTGAACCCAAAATTGCTAACCGCTTGCACATGCAACTGCAGAACCATATGATGGCTAAAGGATATCTTTACGTGTACCACGCATTTGTGTGTGCAAGGTTTCATTTGGGCAGAACTAACCGACTGCATTGTTATAAACTTTAGTGAACACCGATCCCGGTTTGCATGTCATGAACACCAAGAGTTGCATGCACAGTCATCAGATACTTGATTAATGAACCTAGCGGTTCTCTTCTTCTGCAGGCTGATTTTACTACATTATCATCATGGTGTGACATGTGGCTAATGCAGATTAATGTTAATAAAACCAAGGCAATGACATTCACTACACGCCGCTTGAAATGATCATTTTCTTATATCAACAATGCTGCCATTGAGCCGGTACAATACCTCGGTGTCATGTCAACTAACTTAACATGGAATCAGCACATAGAATACATCCCCAGCAGGGCGAGTAGAACACTAGGACTTATACGTAAAACACTCTACATGGCTATGTTTGACACGAAGCATCTGGTGTACAACACTCTAGTCAGACCGCAGCTGGAATATGCCTCTGTTATTTGGAATCCGCATCAGGCTTACTTAACGCAGTCACTGGAATCATTACAGAATCGTGCAATTCGTTTTATAACAAGCAACTACACACACGACAGTATTACACACCTTCGAAACACCTTGAATCTTCAAACACTTCAGCAACGATGACCATTTCTTTTCTTCATTACTTCTTCAAAATCTACCACAGAATTTGTACTTTCAGACTAGAACATATCCATACATCTTCAGATGCTTCATGCATCTCCAAATGCACTGATCATCCATTCAAAGTATACCTAGCCCATCGCAGGACTAACTTGTTCAAATTCTCTCCTTTGCTTTTAGCTATTAAACTTCGGAATGAACTGCCGAAAGACATAGCATCTATCAAGAATTCCGATGCATTTTGTGCCGCTGTATTTTATTTATAAACCTGCGCCTTTTTTCTTGTTTTTTGTATTATCTGTGAGTCTGCAATAATGTTTTTCCCCTTATGTAATGCCCCTGTGGGGTCTTTAAGGGTACTGTAAATAAATATAATAAATAAAAAATAAATGATATGTATACAAAATGTATAGCTGTATAATAGGCACTATCTCCAAAAAAAATCAAAATTTTTCCTTGAGGTATTCCACTACAAAAATTTAGGTGCAGTTTGGCGTGCGGCGTGCAGCTGCCGATGTGTCAAAGTCCGACGAAAAGGCAGCATTCTCAGACTCGCTGCTGCTCGATCCATCAATAAAATCAGCCGCAGACGCAACGGAATCAAGACATTGGCGATTTTTTGAAGCACACACACTGCTCCCAGAGGGGGCCATTTTTGCTTTCTACTTTGAAGATTGTGAAACTTCAGAGTGCATTCAGAAATAAACGCCTGACAGGGAAAAAGTGAACTGCTTAGAGAACAAAAAAATAGCTCTCCTCGTTCACATCCTATGCTACAGAGTGTCCGTGAGTGGCACAGGTGTCAAAAGCCGCGCTTAAAACCATCATTAGCGGGCTAACGATGCCCAATGGGCACGGTATGGAAAGAGTTAAGTTTCTTCATGCCCCAAGGGCAGGACTAAAGAAAACCATATGCAACACTGTGAATTGCCAATACATCACTGGTAATACATCACTGGTTGTTATGGTGGTGTGTGCCCATGCGTGTGCTGCCCCATAGGTTTCGTACCGTGGCAAAGACGCTGCGAGTGCAGCATTGCGTTAATCTCAGTGATTTATTACATTGTGTTACTAAGAATGTGCTCTCCCGGCAATTGTTGCGGCCAGGTGGGACTGGAAGAAGTAAAAAGCGTGAAATGAGCGCGCATGCAATGCCGTACACTATGTACCATGCCACGAACAATCTGTGAATCTATTTGCCTTGTTTGGTGGATTCATGCCAATGTGTCATCACAGACTGAAATGGCTGTGCTTCAGAATATTATTATGCTAAAGCGACAGCAAGGACAGAAAAAGAGGGCATCCAGGCTGTGGTTGTTGCACTGCTCTTCCCAGAAGGTGGCCAGGTCGGGAAAAAGAATGTCATCAATGGCAGCCAGAAACTCATTTAAATTGTCAGCGTCACATGCAGTTGTTGGTAGAGGGAGCCTCGAATAACAGTCGGCGTCCACACAATGGCAATGGCCACTCTTAAAACAGACTGCAAAGTCAAATTCCTGCAAATGCAGCGCCAATAAAGCAAGGCAACCAGATGGGTCTTGGAGACCAACCAACCAACATAATGAATGGTGATCAGTAACGATCGTAAAAGGGCGCCTATAGGGATATGAGTGGACCTCATGGACAGCAAAAATAACGGTGTAGTTCTGTTCAGCCTTGCTCAATGACCGGCTGGCATAGGTAGTGGCATGCTCGGCATCACCAAAATGCTGGACAAGGACAGCACAAAAGCCGATTCCCCTCGCGTCGTTGTGCAATTCTGTTGTGGCAGAAAAATAACGAAGTAGGGGTCTCATAGAGAGCAGGAACTTCAGTTGACGAAACGAGGAATCACAATCTGCTCTCCAAATGAAAGGCTTACCCTTGCACAGCAATGAAGTCTGAGGGTAGGCAGTATCGACAAGGTTGGGCACGAAATGTTGGAAATATGAGCAAAGACCCAAGAAACCTCTCAGCTCAAGTTGTGACTTGTTGTTTGAAGTTGCTAACTGCAGCAACCTTTTCTGGGTCTAGTCGCACACCGTGCTTGTCCACTAGATCTCCCAAGTAGCAGTGCCTGTCGTTGGCCGAAGTGACAATTCTTTGAGTTAAGGGGGGACCCGGGTATTTGGGACCAAAAATGGGCCCCAAAATTCGTATGTTCAATTTTTATTTTCTGTGTTCCTGACGCGTTTCTGTGCCCATCTCCAAAACTTGGTTACAAGATACTGCACAGTTCTTTCATTATTGTAATCTAAAGATGCGAACCCACAAGCGTTGCTCTTTAAATTGGGGAGAAATCACGCCCATTTTTGTCGCGCACAACCAACGTCACCTAGATTAAGAAGGCCTCCGCATTCCTCCTTCGACACGGTATGACGTCACTTCACCCGGATGGATGGATGGATGGAATAGCGCAAATAGCGGCCGGCATAGAGAAAGCAATAGAGAAACATCCCATAGAAAGGTGGAATTATAATCAGTTAGAACTACTCATTAGTACAAAAAAAAAAGAAGTAAAAGGAGTAAACCGCTGGGGAGGAAACAGGAAGCCACGAAGTTGGTGGAATAAGGAAGTTAGAGAGGCCATCGAACAACGACGATTGGCATCTCGGGAACACAGAGAAGCAAAGAGGGCGCAGTTATCTGAAGAGGAAATAGGCCAAAAATGGGAATCTTATCGACAAAAGAAACAACAAGTGCAGGTCCTTGTCCAGGCTAAAATAAAGCAGTCCTCTGATCACTGGCTGGCTGAAGTTTGCACTGCAACTAAAGGGGGGTCAAGAAAATTCTGGAACCATATAAGATGGCTGGGTAAAACGAATCACCGAAAGCGGGAACAGATTCACGATGCCGAAGGAAATTGTTTAGAGGGAGATGACGCTGTGAACTACATTGGTTCAGTTATAGCAGAGTCATTTAGGAAAGACGATAGGGTAATCGCCCCAAATGAGGGAGCAACACAGGATAGCATAACAGAAAACAGCTTAGAACTGACCAATCTTAACTGGAAAAAGGCAGAAGCAAATGTTCCAAAATGCACTTCCGCAGGCATTGACGAAATTCCAATCAAGTTAATTAATGAACTTGGCCCAAGAAGCAAGGAAATGCTGATAAAAGCATTGGAGGCAGTCATAACAAATTAGCGAATTCCGCACAGCTGGAAACAGAGTAAAATGAAGGGAAAGGCGATAAAAAGAACATAAAATCCTTCCGACCAATTACAATAACACCAGTTATATATAGGCTGGCGATGCAGGCGGTGAAATTAAAAATGCAGTCATGGGTAGAAAGTAATAGAATACTCGGAGAACTTCAGAACGGGTTCAGAAGCGGTAGGCGCTTAGATGATAGCCTGTTCGTGCTTACCCAGTGCATAGAAATAGCTAAGGTGGAAAATAGACCTCTGTATTTAGCCTTCCTGGACATAAGCGGTGCATACGACAATGTGAACAGGGAACTCTTGTGAAACATATTAAAAGATGAAGGTATCGGTCATGCGGTAATTGATTTTCTACAGGAAATATATCGAGAAAATTATGTTGAAATAACATGGGAAGGAATTAGGAGTACGACAACTGTCGAGGTACACAAAGGATTAAGGCAAGGTTGTTCTCTATCACCGCTGCTGTTCATGCTTTATATGATAAGTATGGAAAGAAAGTTACAACGAAGCAATCTAGGGTATAATCTGTCGTACAGATTAGGCGGAAAGGTTGTTGAGCAACGACTACCGGGTTTAATGTATGTGGACGATGTTGTACTGTTAGCAGATAGCCAGGAAGATTTGAAAACACTGGTAAATTACTTTGGAGACGAAGGAGACAGTCTAGGTTTCAGTTTTAGTGCAGCTAAGTCCAGTGGGATGTTTTTCGTCGATACAACTAGTCAGGAGCTTACAAAAGAAGGCCATGAAATACCCCAAGTGTCCGAATACAAATATCTAGGGGTATGGATAAACATAGGGCAGAGGTACACGAAATAACACGAACAGTCATAGCAAAGGGGTGAAGAAATGCCGGGATAATGAAACACAGTGCATTGTGGGGGTACAACAGGTATGAGGTACTGAGAGTTATTTGGAAGGGAGTAATGGTGCCGGGGCTTACTTTCGGGAATGCGGTCCTGTGTTTAAGGGCAGAGGTTCAGTCGAGACAAGAAGTAAATCAGAGAGCTGCGGGAAGATTAGCTCCAGGTGACCACGGGAAAACCACAAACGAAGCAGTACAGTGGGATATGGGTTGGGCATCGTTCGAAGCACGGGAAGCTCAAAGTAAAATCCTATACCAAAAACGTCTGAGGAAATTGGACGATAACAGGTGGGCAGCTAAGGTGTATAAATACCTATACATAAAGAGCGTTGATTCACAATGGCAGAAAAGAACTAGGAAGCTAACCAGTAAGTATACCAGACACGAGGACGAAAGAAGACAGAGCATTAAACGACAGGTTAAAAACGCGAAAGGTAAAAATTGGATAAATTCAATGGAAAAGAAGCATAGCGTGGAACTATATCGATACTGGAAACAGCAGATCAGGAAGGAAGCGTTTTAGGAAAACTCAAGAGGCAGTGCCCTACTCTTTGAAGCTACGTCAGGATGTCTTAGAACGTGGAGCAATAAAAAGAAATTTAACGAAGAAGACACATGTACTGTCTCTGGTAAATCTGTAGAAAGAATAGAACACCTCATACTAAAATGTGATGCTATCCATCCCAATGTCGATGCTGGCACAGTCACGCTTCCTGAGGCCCTAGGGTTCAGAATTAACAATAGTCATGTAAATAAATATGCGGTGGAAATTAGCAAAAAGCGATTGGAGGATTGGTGGCTCAAACGGAGAGAGGTGATATATAAGGTTGGAAGGTTATATGTAAGGTTAAAAGTGTAGGAAGACGTATTTAAAGAAAATGGCGAATTTTAATTCAACACAGTCCAACACAGTTAAACAAAAATAAAAAAGCTGGGCATGGTGGCAACTGCCATCACCAAGTTTCAAAGGGGACACTCCTACCTTCTATCCATCCATCCACGGCATGCCCAGGCAGGCTCGTGGCTGAGCTGAGGCACAGGTGCCATTCTTCACTGCTGCTGTTCATCTTGTGCCAAACATCGCTGTTTTTCGTGCTGGTGTACCACCGACGCAGAAGAATGGGACACTGCTGTGTACCGAATTGCAAAGGAAATTACGACAATGGGCCAAAAGTGCGACTGCTTGAGTTCCCCCGCGATCCTGAGCGGAGATCAAAATGGCAGTGTGCTGTGCGGCGCGACGATATCAACGTCGCATTGCTTAAGAATCCACAGGTAAGTGTTAGTTTTTGTGTTGGTTACCTGTAAATATTTGTGTGCAGGAGATGACAAAGTTTTTTTTTGTGTATCATTTATATATAACTCTTTGCAAAGTTGTGGTACATAGAAGGCTATGTCGACATGTGAGGAGAGAGCTTTTGTGAGCACGCTTTTCGACGTGTAGCCCAAGAAAGTACTTGCTTATTTACCTATTTTATATGAACGTAGCTACCTCTCATATCAGTATTTTTCACCTACTAGAGCCACGAATGTTACCCAAGCAAACATAAGCGGCATTGCAGCATTTTATATTTCCTGTGCCTGCAGGCATCAGCGCAATTTTCATTTTCCAAGTGCAGTGCTTTGCTGCAGCCCCTTTAGCTACAGAATTTGCTACGATAGGACGCCACCCTTTTACGTAGAGGCACTTGAACTGTCCTATTGTGTTTTTTCTATGTGCTTCTCATTGGTACTCTTACTACATGTGCATACACTCACCACAATTCATATTTCAACCAGGTGGATTTTATCTGTCTTTTGTGCAGGTATGCGAACGTCACTTGAAAGAGCAATATCTCCACACGACGACAAAATATACAGATCGTGACGGTCGCACCACTGAAGTTAAAATGAATCTGACGCGACTCACGCACGATGCCAGCAGTCTTTCCTGGCTACCTCTCGGACACTCACCAGTCGAGAGAGGAACCGGAAATGAAGAAAAAACGCAGAGGTGATGAGCAACTTCAGAAAGCGATTGAAGAGTCCATGCTGGCACATGAGAAAGAGCTACACGAAAACAAGTTGACCTGCCTTGACGACATCGTGTCTCGCCTACACCTGCTACAATCAAAGAAACATCGGTCCCCTGTGAATTCTGACAACCACGTGATCTTTGCTCACATCGAGGCAGCAATGGAAGCCCCGAAGCTTCTCTCTTCTGTGGTCATATCATGAGATATGTCTGTGCGTGTGTTTTTGGGAGGTGCGCGCCTCCCACTTCCGGCGAATGGCTTACAATTCCAGAAGAAATTCACGATTTCCGTGTGTTGGTGCAACTCCTGGAAAGCGTGGAAGAGTATTGTTGTAGAAGTGAACTTGGACAGTATGACAAAGTGAATGGTGTGTTAAAGCTTGTGGTTTCCTTCCTCAATGGCATTCCAGTGGAGACCTGCTGGATGATGACAGAGTGGAAGGAATAATGTTTCTCAGAGAACAGTGCCAGCTCCTTATGAAAAGGAGCAAACGGTATTCCGCTGAACTATTAGTTCCGTCGAGTGTATTTTACACTATTTCACCCCAGGGGTATAACTTTTGGCGAAGCAGCGGTAACATAGCATTGCCTCACACTTCGACAATCAAATGTGTATGTGCCGCTCATGATGCGAGTCCTTTGAAGGAAAAAAATGAAAAAAAGGTTCCTAAGGTAATGACAAGACGGGCCAGCCTATTGAAACAGCGTGAAAAAAATGTCACGTTAATGCCTGATGAAATACACTTGCAACAATTTGACTATAAGGCAGGCAGATTAACAGGAGCTTCTGTTAAAAGCACTGAACCAGCTAAAACAGCCCATGTTTTTATGGTTCAGAGTTTATTGTCATCATTCATAGATGTAGCACATATCTTACCAGTGTCGAAAATCACCGCGGAAGAACTACATAAGGTCCTCAAAAAAGTAATAATCTGTCTTGAAGATGCTAACCTTCCCGTCGTGGCAGTAATAACAGATAATAATTCAATTAAGAGAAAGGTAATGTCACTGTTTGCAGGAGGCAACAACCTCGAAATAGTGTATCCTCATCCGGCAAATCCGCAGAAACCTTTATTTCATGTTGTCAACACAGTACATTTACTGAAATGCATTCGAAATAACTGGGTTAACCAGAAAAAATTCTGACAAGTGCCTGTATTACCCTCATTTTGACTCTTATGATGAGCGGAACAAAAGGTTGGAGGGTGCATCATTCACTAGGTTACAAAAACTGCATGAAGCTGAACAAAATAGCATCGTGAAAGTGGCTAGAAGAAAGTGACTACGTGCTGATTGAGAGCATCAGTCTAGGTGGACGGAAGTTCCCACAGCCAGCTGCTATTCGCGCAATCCTCTGCGCAAAGGTTGTTTTCGACTGTGTCACTAGCAAAGAACATCAGCCCCTATTTCATGCTGAAACTAACCAGCAAGCGATGCTACTTAGTGTGCTTATGTATTTGCTGAGCGATAGCGCAGAATTTGATGCCTGTGGAGTTGGCCACACTCCAGATTCCATAATGGAAAATGTTTTGCTTCCAGCAATAAACATCCTGCTTAAGAACTATGCTGCTCTGAGAAATGAAGAGCTAAACAAAAAGAAATCAGATGAAACGAAGAGAAAGTTACTTACTCTGAAATCATGTCTTTGTATTTGTGTGTTTGTACACGGTATATGCATTTGTATTTGTGTGTGCTTATGTTTTGTTTGTATATATAAGCTGAAATGTATTCAATCATTCAGTCCGGCAATAAAATGTCTTTCTTGTTCTGAATATATGTGCCCTTTGGTATCATTGCTTGAAAATTTGGATAGTGTATACATTTGAAAAATAGTGACAACAAAATCCTCCTAGATGCAATATTTACATTTCGTAAATTCGTGTGCCCCCGGGCAACGAGAAACAGCAAATCATAACGCATATTCCGCCCTGTAAACTCAACTGTTCAGTGGCCTGACGCAGGGCAAAAGATTACAAAACTGTCAGGTGTGTTGAAAGAAATGCGTGACGTGCGTAGCATTTGATGACGACCACCAGCTGTCATGTTCTCCACACCGGCAACAAAAGAAAGGAGAAAAACATGACAGCACGCTTTACAAATATGTGTGCGAAATATATGGTCAAAACAAAATGCAAATTTATCGTGCAATGCCCCTTAAAACATGACATGAAGTTTATGGCTTTAACCCCCATGGCCACCGTATTGACTTCTTTTATGATCATTAAAGCTACTTCTAAGTTTCCTTCACGTCAGAAAAAAAGCTATGCGTAGCTAAAGCGGGCACAAAGTCATCTGCTAAAAGATCGCGAAGGGCTGCGTACGGGCAGAGTTTGGTGACGTCACGGAGGAGTGCACAGGCCTTCTTAGTCTAGGTGGCATTGGTGCAGCCCGAAAACTACGCGCTCTGCCAGCACCATTTTGGTATCATGCGAAAGCTCACGTTTCTGGCTTTTTTTATTTATTCGTCGGCAACATTGCTGGTGCTGCGGTCACAAAAAAGCAACAGAAAAGAAATTCGCAGCACACGCTATTATTGGCTCCAACGACTATAAGCGCTCAAGCAATGAAAACAGCCGCCATTTTGCCTCAGTCTTGCGACTGTGACACTGGATGTGCTGGAGGTCTAAAAAAGTTTCGTTCCATGAATCGTTACGGGCAGAAATGTAAGAGATGCATCTAACTTTCGAAAGTGATTCCATTGTCGCAGTCAGCACAGGATACCCGGCAACTTGCTGCTGAAGTCGTATCGCCGCCAAACGTCGATGCCTCAACTGCTCTGCCGGATCACGCATATCCACATGCCGGTTACACTTGCATAATAATTGAACACAGCTGTCGCAACTGAACAGGAAATGGATTAGAAGAGAGCACATGAGAAAGCTACGCTCGACAAGATTGCATCTATGACAGCCGCGGAGCGAAAGAGTTGGCATTTTGTTGAAGATCTGATCGCCGATAGTGCAACAGCCTCGATTGTGAAGCCCACTACTTCATGCGTTGTCGTCGGACTTGCAGCAGTGAACAATCTTCTTGGCATTTTCTCATGTAATATTTGCAGTGGTTCTGCGTAGCTAGTGCAGAGTGATCAGGATTACGGTCTTGCTAGTAAACTGACGGTGGCTTGCGAGATCTGCAGTGAAGTTGCGTCGAGACGGAGCTCGCGGGGAACTGAGGGCCCGAAAATGCGTAATCTTTTTAAAGTGAACATACTCGCAGTGCATGCTACGTCGTCAACTGGCAACGGCCAAACAGCCATGAATTATACCTAGTGCCCACTAATGGCCTTTAATGCCATTTTTCAGACTTTCTTTCAATATATCAGTTGTGAAATGTTTGTTACTTTCTCAGAACAACAATTTTGATGATGCCGTATCGGAGGTGCATTATCTCTGCTTCTACTTGCGCTATCACTGTGATTCTTTTTTTCCAATAAAGGCAAAGCTGTGTAGAGTGCAAATAAACAAAATAAGATTGTTGCATATATTATAATTTTTTTAAATGTTTCTTTAGCAGTTAGATGGATTTCCCTCACTGAAGTTTGCAACGTTCTCATTTGATATAAAATGGGGTTAGAACACATTACTTGCTTATTTGCACTTTTTGTTAGTTCCACATCATTTTCATATGTCAATATTTATTATGCCATGTATAGTTTGGTAGATAGCTCACCTCCAAGCAAATTATGCAATAAAGCTGAATTTATTCAATTTCTGGAAAGTTATTTACTCTGCAAGAAAACTGGATGTATATTTAAAGCTAGCACATTGAAATACATAAACTCAGCAAGTTTCATCAAAATCATCGAAGAATAAAAAAAAAAAGTTTTCAGGCTCAGGATCCCCCCCTCAAGGGTAAGGGTAGCTTGTTCAAGGCACGTGAAAAAAATGCCAAGTCTACGATTGTGTTCTATGAAAGTGCAGCCAAAAATGACGATATCTTCAAGATAAACAACTCTCTCATTTCAGCCCGAACAGTACCGTGTCCATAAACCTTTTAAACATCGCAGGTGTGTTGCACAAACCAAGTGGCTGTCAAAGAATTCAAACAAGCTATCTGGTGTCACAAAGATGGTTTTCTCTTTGTCGGCTGAATGTACGGGTATCTACCAGTAGCATGATCAGAGATCTACAGATGAAAAGTAGGATGCAGAATGAAGACAGTTCATAACGTCATTCGTACGGGGAAGTGGATACACATCCTTTTTTGTCACAAAATTGAGACACCGGTAGTCATTACAAAACCTTCAGGACCCGTCTTTCTTTCTCATAAGGATGATCGGCCATGAGGCCCAAGGGCTAGAGGAATCTTGGATGATGCCCTTGGCTAGCATGTCGTCAACCTGTTGAGTGATAATCTTGTGCTCTGATGCGGACATGCGGTAAGGCTTCTGCCTTATGGGATGCGCGGACCCCGTGTCAGTACTGTGGCGAGTCCCCATAGTTGGAACGAAAACTTCGTTCGCATGCTGCATGAAATCAAACAATGAAGAATTATTGCTAAGGACGCTGACCAGGGCTTGACGCTTCTCTGAATACAGTGACATGGTCATTTATAGAAATGGCAATGAGTCTTCATGGGCACTGGGGCACCTGTGCGCTAGACTTCGTGCAACATGCCATCAGTTAAAATCTATATTGAGACTAACTAGTATCCACTTCAAAAGAGGCAACTCGTATACCGCTGGGTTGCACAACAGGCTGAGAGGATAAATTTGACACTCACAGTGTAGTTGTTCCGCAGGCCACAGAGAGGACACAGTGAGGTATGAGCACACTTTTCTTCACAACTGTCAAAGGCACAGGCTCAACCATAGCATCAAATGTATGGGCATCGACCCCGCAAGCAGCAACTCGAACTCTGGATAAGGAATGTGCCAGTAAGACGGCACCTTCAAGAACGGCAGGAGTGCGTGAACAGGCAGCAGGTTGGTCGGCAAGAGGAGAGAGGAAAAGCTCACCAGTACCACAGTCAAAAGTGGCACAGCACTGTTGTAGGAAATTGTACAATAAATGCTTCGCAGGTCAGTGACAGCTGTGCAGTGTTCCTGCTTTTGACAGTGGACGATGCATTTGTGACTCTTAAAGCAGCCATGTGGAAGGATTGGAAAGAAGTGCCTGCTGTGAATAATTAAGGGACGAACCCTCCTTACTGCAGATATCTGTGTGCTTGAGAGGCACAGGAAAGTGAAAGTTGGCGGATGCAGTGTAAGAATGAAGAAGGCTTGCCAGAAGTTGATGGTCGTAAAGAAACAGGTGATGGTCGTACATAGGCCCGGTCAACACGCTACCTGCACGCATACCGTATTTACTCGATTCTAAAGCGCACCCGTGTTTCGTGACCCAAAAAAAAAAGAAGAAAAAAGAAACGCCCTCAATTGTAACGCTCACCCATTTGGCGTGACCTAAAAAAAGAAGTCCTTCACAGTACTGCACACCTCATTCTTTCATACAGAAATACAACTTTCTCTCATTTGGAAAAAACTAAGATTTACTCCTAATGCACCAAAGTTGTAATAAATAAAAGAAGTCGCAATTTCGCGCAAAAGGCAAAGCATCGATTACAAAAGCAAATTGGTAGACAGCTACACGAAAAGTAAGGATAGTAGCTTTAGCAGCCGTGTAAACTTTTAAACATTCGCTTACTAACTAAATTAAACATGGTGTCACGCACACACAAGCATGAACACGTCTCACTCAATGAACACGAAAACTCTTATATTGGAAACTCTTTAAATAGTGCGGTAGCAGGAGTGAGGGGATTGACCTTTAAGCGGCCTCTCGCTTCGACGTGAGCTAAGCAACGAGAATACAGTACGGTGTGCCGAGATACGTAGACTCTTGTCTGCGTCGCAGATCGCTTTCAAGATAGGGGTCGCGCAGACGCGCCGTACGTAGCAGCTGGCAGTGTAGAACACCTCTTCTTTTTGCGCCAGCCCCGCACGCAAGTTTCGGGAACTCTGAATGCTCGTTATGTGGCCTGATTTCCGTCCGTCTCAGCACACGTGATCACATTCCTTTTAATTGCGGCATTGTGATGAACGTGGCATGTCTTTGCAGTCGGCACTTCCATGCTGATAGAGCAAACGCAGAAAACGGGAAGACGGACAGTGCACTAACCTAAGCCAAATGAAGCATTGCCTAAGCCCACATACTACAGCCCATGGAGAAAGCTAGGGCAACTAAGCTCGAAGCGTGTACAAGGCAGCCATATTGAAATACTGATGGCAATATGGTAAAGATTTAGGGTGGTAGTACTCGATTCTAACGTGCACGCAATTTTCGGACCCCTTTTATAAGAAAAAAAATTCGCGTTAGATTCAAGTAAATACAGTATATACGCTTACTGTTCGGCCCTGCAGAACTTTGTTTCCATGTGACCTCATTTAGCGTGAGAACAATATACCTCAGGCCGCAGTCGGTGTATTTAAAGACTTTACGATGTTCTTCTCTACTGGCCTTTTCAACGGCACGCTGTGGCATAGTCACATCTCTGCAGCACGTGGCCACCCGAAGCGTGTTCAGTACAGCAAAATGATTCCTATAAAGCAATGACCAGCATACATGTTTGTTCTCATAAGCTGCAGCTGGGCTGGCCATAGGTCGTGATGGTCATAAAGTGTGCAGCCACTCAGAGCCTGTGCATCCTTGCAGTGCAGCAAGAATGCAGATTTATTTTCAAAGAATCTGGCAAAAGTAGCTGAGGACTGGCCTCACAGTCTAACTTGCAGAGTTCATTATGAACTCTTTTCAAAGCTAGAGCACAATACTCGGACAAAATGACTTAGACAATGGTATTGTGAAGGTATACAGCGTGACTGGATCCATCGGTCGGATTACTACAGCATGCGCATGTCCGTGCAACCTGGCATGGTTTCAGCCTGAAAGCGAGAAATGCAAACAAGAGAGGAAAACCTGCCCCGACAAGATCGTGGAGTAATGCCAACTTCCGGCATCACTGATAGTATCTTCGACTCGTTGCCTCCATCCTCTGAATCGCAGTTGGGCAGATCTGGCATTCCTAGATCTTGGAGGCAGAGAACAAGCCCACAAGCCGAATGTGTGACCCGCTCTGGGAGGAGGAAATGGCAGAGGCGAAATCATGTTACTGTAGAAACCGTCCAATTTCGCCTGGACAAAGCTCCCAGTGCTGCTGCGAAAAATGGCGGGCACAGCAGTAGGACGAGAATCCATTGCAGGTAGTGATTACGGCGGACTGTCGCCAACAGCAGCGACACTGTAACGGTGACGTGGTGGGAAGTGCTTTAAATCTCGATGACCACTTCAACAACAGGGTTCGAAGTGCCTGAGAGCGCTCTATGCTGGAGGTCGAAAAGAACAAGCCGAATGCAAGGCACCCAATCTCTTTCGACCAGTCAAAAACAACACTGCTTGTGAGAGCGGTCTAGAGCGCTCCAATATGACCAGCTGAAGGGGCCATTAGCTTCACACAGAGCTACGTCACGGCCTCTCCTTAGCTTTCTCCTCCTCCATGGTTCAGCAGCTTTCTTTTTTTTTTTATGGTAGTCCAGATATAGCGATGATTGGTAATAATGATCACACTTTTAGTTCTTCTTGATATCGTTATAAATGGACGGCACTGTACAACATAATGCAAGCCCACATGCCCAACAGGCAAACTCTGGCTGACTCTAGAGTCGCACAGTGATTCAGTCTTTCGTTCCCATTTGTTTATAATGTACGTAACCATTTGGCTGATACATTGCAACATTCATATTATCGTGAGGCTGCAGGATAAACACAATGGTGGGACTCCACAGCCATAAAGTACCCCTGGGACAGAGGGCAGCTTCTCCATAGAGGTGTAAGAGTTTCTCGCTGTATTACCCAGAGGGAAATCAGATGCTGCTGCGCTGTTGTATGCATGGGAATGCTGAGATATAGTGGCTTCGGATTGGCACCACTCTCGGAGCCAGGACATCGTGAAGACGTGCCTGGCTAGCACCTGTTACAATGGTTCCTTTCGTACTAACTGTTTTAACTTTACTATTACTCAAAAACATGTTCTGTTTAATCATGAAGACTTTTTCTTAGATGTACAATTATATTAAATGTAAGAAGTATTGGCAGGCCGCTAAGGTTGGAGGACATATGACAAAGTCTGCACTCACTTGCAACAGTCTGTCCTCTGTTCTTCCTTTCCTTTGCTAGATTATGCATTCCAGATAGGTAAACTTCAATTGAAAGATGAAATATGAGTGAATAAAAACCTTTTATGAATATTTCATTTTTTGAAAAAATTATGGGGCTTGACATGCCAAAACCATGATCTGATTATGAAGCATGCCGTAGTAGAGGACTCTGTAAATTTGGACCACCTTTTACGTCAACCTAAATCTAAGTACGTGTACACGAGTGCTCTTGCATTTCAACCCCCCCCCCCCATGATATGCAGCCACCGTGGCCGGGTTTCAATCCCATGATCTCGTGCTTAGCAGCCCAACACCATAGCCACTAAGCAGACATGGCGGCTGCTGTTTAATTTAGGAAAGCTTCATCTGTGCAGCCTGATCCGGATTTTAGGCGAAGCTGCACTCAGCCTCAGCCAGCACAAGCCTTGCACACCTATATACCGTTATTCTCATGACGGCACAATACCTGTTAGGAAGCTCGCATAGACATGGTGCCATATTTCCCTATGGGTAATATTGTGAGAAACTCTTATGGTTCACACATTGTCGCCTATGATCGAGGCATACACTGTTGCTCACATCAGTCACAGCCATGCCTCATCTTCAGCTGCACTTCCATAATGAGCAATTCCTTCACACTCTCCCAGACTCTACCGTTACATGTACAGACCCTCATGAATTCGAGGAAATACTAACACAACACATTACATAGTGAAGCATACTACACCTCCAGACACTTTCAAAGGTGTACTGCTCACATGCGTCGGATCCTGTGTAAATAGTTGTGTGTCCTACTTTTAATCAAATAACGATTGCATAGATTAATCTGGCAATAGTACCATATAATTATTGTCACAATAAAACAATACCAATACTCATTAACTAGTAATTTATAACTAATGACAAACTGCAATCTTCCATTTCTTACTGTTTCATTTGTTACTGTTTTTATTGTCCTGTCAATTTTCCAAGCAATTGAAATACATGCCTCCTCTTATGCCTTCGGGACCTTAAGGTGAAAATCAATGAAATGAAACAAGGAAACCATGGCTCTGCCTACACTTACTGTGGTTTTGGCTGAGGCTCTTGGACACGACCCCGCCGTTTGGCTAGTTCTTCTTCAATGTACTTCATCCTGCAACCAGCATGCCATTCACGTTGGGAGAACTGGGTGGCACACAACACACACAAAGTGAATGCTATGTAGAGCAACTGTGATGGGAGTACATGAAAGGGTGGCATAGTATCAATTTTGAGTGATCACTCAACTAGGTCATAGAGAAGATGCGACATTGCTTTTTATATTTCGTGGATGCTACAAATTCAATAAATGGGCTGTGTCTGAAAGCAGGCTACAATCACTTTTGTATGAAAATCAAATTTGAGAATAAAAAGCTTTGCAGTTGCACTAAAACAGTTAGAGAGTTATCTCAAATGCCACAAAAGAAACCACGTTACAGAAAAGGGTTTGCGATTAAAAGGAAGAAAAAAATACAATGAGAGATGCACACCAAGAATAACTCCTGTTTGCACAAATGCAAGCGTCCATTTCAACATGTGCCAAAGCAGCAGCCAGACTTGTGCCACATGGCAGCCACAATTGTTGAGGGATGAGGAAAATCGGTAGCTTTTCCTCAGCCATGATTACATGCTGGTCTCCCAATATGAAAAGTTGCTCTTGTCTGCCACGCTATCAGTTGCAGTAGCTGGTGTCCCCACAGCTGGTCAAAACCACCCACACTACTCACATGTCAGCATCTTCATCCCGCTGGTTCGTCTCCACTGAGAATGTGTTGCCCAAGTTAACAGCATCCAATTCCTCCATGGTAACCCTGCAGTTTAGTGAAAAATGGGCACATGAGGTGAGCTTGTTGGTACACAAATACAGTCGAACCTCGGTATAACCAAGTTGTACTTGCAGTGAAAAAATTAGTTCAATCACAAATTTAGTTAATTTGAGGTTTTACAATTTTAGCATAACAAAAATTCACAAACTCCCAGAGCGTTTCTGGTAAATAGCATCTTGTTAGTAAGCACTATTATAAACAAGTGCAAGAAGGTTGGATCATGATAGTGCAGTTATGAGCACCAGTGCCTACGGTGCAGCTCACCCCTAGAGCAATGCATCGACGCAGCTCACACATCCGAGATTTGCGTATGTTGTGTTGTACGGTGCAGTGAATCTTGGATGCCATAGCTGATCGCATTTAGTGGCCGCAGTCATCATCATCATCAGCCTACTTGAAGTCCACTGCAGGATGAAGGCCTCTCCCTGCAATCTCCAATTACCCCTGTCCTGCGCCAACCAATTCCAACAAGCGCCTGCGAATTTCTTAATTTCATCACCTCACTTTGTCTTTGGCTGTCCTCGACTACGCTTCCCTTCCCTTGGCACCCATTCTGTAACCCTCATGGTCCACCAGTTATCTAACCTACGCATTACACGACCTGCCCAGCTCCATTTCTTTCTCTTAATGCAAATTAGAATATCGGCCACCCCCGTTTGCTCTCTGATCTACACTGCTCTCTCCCAATTTCTTAACGCTATGCCTAACATTCATGTAGGTGTCCACAGTGGACACTTAGGAATAAAAAACTAGTGCAAAAACATACGAACATTCGTCCAGAGCAAAAAAAAGAAAAGGTCAATTTTGCCAGAAAGACTGAGCAGTGATGGCAACAGCAAAGAGACAACTACACAAAGTAAGCTTGGCAGCTTTATTGGTGTCACGCAAATTCAGGCGAACGTTCACAGATTTCACTCGACAACCATGAACTTGCAGTGACAATGCGAGCAAGCACTTCACACGGTGTCTCTGAAATGTGAGATTATGCAACCGCCAACATCAGACGTGTGGGAACATCGTAATGCATGTGAAGGCACCAACCATTTCGGCTCGCCCTTTGCATTTTCTGTGGAGATATTACCTCCAAGATACGGCGCGGGGCCCGCGCATAAGGAGGAGATGGCAGACAGGCACCCATAACTGCCCACCCGTGCCCGCGCCTGCTTGAGCACGTTTATGCGCTCCCTCCCCCCCCTGTGCCGAAGGAATCGTCAGCTTTCGTTTCTTTCCTGGTAATACGAGCTGCTGCACAGCCTCTGCAAGTCGTTTACCAGCACGAGAAATGGTGCAGCAGTGTTTCCTGCCTACCGTGTCTCGCCGCGTGCGCTTAGACGGTGTTTTTGCCGCTCAAACTTTTCATGCAGAAGGACGCTTTGCCATGGCTGACATTTTTATACAGTAAACTCTCAGTTGTACAAACGTTGGTTTAAAAAATATTTCATAATAACAAATTTTCAGATCCCCAGTGGGTTTTTTATACATCCTATGCAAAAATCTTCCAGTTAAACGAATTTCTGAATAGCGAATATTTGAGCTGAACGAACCTGAGGCTCCTGTTGGACAGTAAAACCGGCTACAATTAGAAAATGCTGGCACAAATCGAGCCTCTCCCCTCTGTGCAGTGAAAGCGAGCACGAGGAAAAGCACGACGAGGTGACTGACCCCGGTATGTGGACAGAGACCACAACCCAGTGGTCTGTCGTCAGCTGGATGCTGACAGCAACACTTCGTTTAACACTATGTACAGTGACAGTGAGCTCGTTACCTGTGCTGCAATTGGATCTGGAAATTGTTTTCAGTGTTTGTTCCAAAGAAGAGTGTGATGAGGAAAATGCAACAGCAGAGGCACATTCAAATACTATAACTCTAGCTGAGCCTGTAGGATGCCTTGGAAAGTTGTGAGACGACTTATATCACCATCAAGCTATGCCAGAGCAAAAAACATACTAGACTCTCTGGACAGCCGTGTTACTTCTTGCACTTTATGACCATCCATGCAAATGAATTTTTTTTTCTTTAAATGGGATACGCAGCAACACAACTGTTCCATACTTTATATGTATGCTGACGTACATAACTCCATAAATTGCACTTTACACTTCCAACCCATCTGCTGTTCCATATTCTAGTGAATATTCAGTTTAGTGAACTTTCAGTTATGTGAACTATTTCCTTGGGTCCCTTGAACTTCACTCAAGTGAGAGTTCACTGTAGTTTTTGTTAGATTTACTAGCCATACAGGCTCCAAGTATACAGCGTGAAATGGCCGTAAGCTTTAAACTGAAACCAGGTCGCAAAATTACTTCATTAAATCGCAAAAAAAAAATTGTTTTCAATGCATCTAAGATAGGTTAATTAGAATAGTTCGTTACATCGAAAATTTCCTTATATCAAAGTATGACTGTAGTACCTGCAGACAGTGTGAAAAAAAAAACACAAGACAACGCAAGCACAGGCTGTCATGCTTGTCTGCTGCTCTCTCTCTATCCTTTTTATTCTGTCTCCACGTACAGTAGACTTGTAATTCCAACTCCAGTTAATCCAATTTTTCAGTTAATTTGATTCTAACTGAAGGTCCTGGCCAGCACCCATACATGGGCCAAAACTAATTTCAATCTTGAAATTGGCCCTCCCTGGATAATTCCAACTTTAGTGGTCTGCCCGAATGGACCTGACTCCAACTCAATGGTTGACCCCAATTGTCACCGTCTAGACAGCAATTCAATAATGATGATGATGATGAATTTGGTGTTTTGCGACGCAAGGGCCAAGTATGGCCAAAGAGCGCCAGGCCAAAGTTATTGAACTAACAATGAAGCAATGAATTACGACAGTTGGTTGTGACGTGGCTGTAAAGAGGCCTTTTAAATAAACACAGTTACAGTAAAGTCCATAAAATGAACATGTAATAAAATGAAAATCATCAATGAAGTGTACTATTAGCACAAAAGACACTTTGTGAAGCGATGATAATACGGACTACAATATGTCAGCGAAAATTTCCAAGAAGCACTACTGCATTTCCAGAGCCCTTAAAACGCAAGGGCCTGAAAGCATGTGCAATACAAAACTATGATATCGCACCAGCAGCCTCTTGTAAGAGGATGCGCTACGAATTTCTAACGCTTATCACTTTCAATAATCTAAAATCAATTAAAAAGTTTAACACTAACTTATCATTTTAAAGATTGGCTATGGTCCAAGGAACATTGCCGGATGGCAAGAAATATACTCTCTACAAGAAAAATACTTTTTATGCAGAGGTTCTGCTTCCTAGTATTCCAGCAAAACATGAAGGACAGTGACCTTCTCACCACATCTGCCACAAGTTGGAGGCTCATCAAGAGAAAATTTTGGGTGACATACTTATCCCGAGTCATAGAATAGGACATCAAGGTGTCGTGTTTTCGTTGTGGAGGTACAAAATGTGGTTTTATTATGTTCGTTTCAGCATCCCACAAGTGCTAGCAATGGTTTTCAAGTTTCTTATGTAAGAAAGGCTTAAGATCTTCGGCAGGAACAGCCTCAATAGGATTAACAGCTTCTGATGCAATGACGTAGCGATTTCATCGGCAAGTATATTAGCGTCTATTTCTCTATGCCCAGGAACCCAGCATACTATCAGATGCTGACGAGATGAATAAACAGTGCACAATAAATGCATACTGAAAAAGCTTGCGCGGACACACGAGGACAATGCTGAAAAAAGACAGGGATGAGTGCGAACCCACAACTGAAGTTTATTCCAAGCACATACACAAATAAATAAGAAAAATCAAAACAGAACAAAACAAGGCTATCATTTTGAACACCACATGTTACCCCGTGTACCTGATTGAGTTGACCAAGAACCGAAACTCCGTATCAGAGAAGCGGACTGAAGTCTGACTGATGCACTTATCTCCGCTGATATGCATATGGAAGGTTTCCATGAGCTCTCGCACGAGTTGATCCCTGTGCCTGAACAGGATTGTTGTTTTGTCAAAGAGCGGTTTGCATTGAATCTTTTTTTTTGTTGTTCTTGCCATACGTGCGACAATGTTTTGGGAGGTTATCAAAGAAATCTCCGCCAAGTAATCTTTGGTGTTCTCCTAATCTTTCATTAATGCATAATCCGGTTTGGCAGATATACAGTGCGCCACAGGATAATGGCAGCTGGTAGACAACTCCCGTACCACAAGGGACGAATGGGGCTGTGTGCTTTATATTGCATTCATTTTTTTTCTTTTTTTCTTTCTGCAGTCTTCTTCCTTCTGCCTGTGCACCTGTGAACAGATTGCTGTCAACTTCCGGGGGGCGGAAAACACTATCAGAATGTTGTAACGCCTGTGGGAATGTGCGACTTTCCCGCGTCCCCTGATACGTTGTTTTCTCGCATAGCTCCCGTCTCCTGTAATCCGGCTTTGCCGCGTGGCTTTACTGCGGTGGTCGGTATGCTCGCAGGGTAGCACGAGAGATGGCGCAAGTGTTGCTCTGCTATCGCCACCTAACGGCAGGGTTACTTGGGTGCAAAAAGGAGAAGGCTCTTCCTCTTTGGCTCGGGATCGACAAGCGGCGCGGATGTTCTGCGCATGTGCCAATCCATGCTTCTGCGAGACCGTCTCACGAGGCCTACCCTGGAATGGACGAACACGATTGTTCGAACGCGCCACTGTTCACGTGACCGTATGCGCAAACGACCAGGCGTTGGTGTCCAGCACGGCGTGAACATATTCGCTTGTTATCTGGTCGCGGTGAGTCGGACTTCCGCGATTTGTCATGCGCCCATTGGCATGTTTTGCGGATAGCAACTCGTCTAGCGGGCATTAGTCTATGAAAGGTGCAACAAATGCCCTTGTGATTGTTTGCACTACTGTGTGGTCTGTCGTTCCTTTGTCCCAAAAGCACGGGTGAGAAGCCCACACGCCCTGCTACATTCCTAAGGCCATGTGCCCATTTCTGCACATATGGTATAATGGCAACATTTCAACGGTCTGTTTACTAGAGTATGGGTCGCGACCCTGCCAGTCTCCCACAAGCTTCCACGATTACATGCATAATAGGGTACCCACTCCCTTTCATGAAAGCCTTTCCAACTGGAACGCAACACTTATTTACTCATTATTACCCTCAGGGCTAAAGGCATTAAAGAGGGGAGTGGGTTACAACAAATGAGAAAAGAAACATATACGGAAAGTTAGCACGTTTAGGTACAAAGGCTCCTGATTATACAGTTTTAGCTAGGGCTAAAAACGTCATCATAAATTGGTAGCAAACTAGGATAGTAAAGCTGTAAATACAAAAGTACTTAGGTAACAACCATACAGTAAACAAAAAAAATTGCTTCATTCACACAATGTTAGCTAGAACTGCTCGAAACCTTTGGTTATCGTAAATGGATACACTTCACCAGGAAGATGGTTCCATTCCGTGGACGACCTCAGAAAAAATGACTGCAAAAAAAGTTTTATTGTGACATGATTCAAGAGCAACTTTATAACAGTGGTCGATTCGAGGCGATACGTATTGTGCCTGAAAAATGAAATCTTTGCTGAGCGTTGAATGACGGCATAATTTATGAAAAAGGACTAAACATGCGATTTTATGACAAGAAGAAAGTGGGGTAACAGAAAGGTTGGTTTTCCTGGCAGACATACTTGCAGTTCTGTTGTAATTACGTAATATGAAACAAACTGAATTATTTTGCACGAGTTCTAATGATTTGTCAATGGCAGGATCCCAAACAGCGCATGCATATTCAAGTTTCGAACGTATAAGGGTAGCATAAAGAAGCATTTTTAGGGATGAAGGCGCAGTTGAAAAGTTACGATGTAGGTAGCCAAGCATGCGGTTAGTATTGCGAATTACGTAGTCAGTATGAACATTCCAAGATAAATTATCAGAGATATGCTCACCTAGGTATCTATAAGAGTGAACTAATTCCAAGGGAAAATTATTTAGGTAATATGTAGGCATGCTGTTAGTTATTTGGGACAGCCGCATCGCTTTACATTTGCCAGCGTTTACAGCAAAACCTCGTTAAACCGTACCCACTTAAACAGTAGTTTCGTTTTAAAAGCAGTAAAGTGAAATCCCTGACTCAGCGGCCATTGAACATAATGTGTTTAGTATCTGCATAAACCGTACCAGATTATTGCGTACTTATTGGTTCATACGTAGTGTTTCCACTTTTTGTCGTGCAAACACAATAGTGCTTCATCTCCATTGGGTGGCCTGGCAGAACAACAAGCCTCAGAGATATGAACAACGGCCTCCAAGCGCCCTGTGTGTTTGCACGTGAAGCCACATCAACATCAACATCATTTTGGTGCCGTCCCAGAGAGCATTGTGGCGTCGTGTAAGCGAGGACTCGCGTCACGCCGAAGCTCGGAAAAAAAGACGCCAGGTGCTCAGCATAAAAGAAAAATCCGATATTGTTTGTGTTGTCGAACGTGACACGAAGAAGTCGGCGCTGGCACACGACATGGGTCTACTGTTGACTATGGTGTGTGCCATTTGGAATGTGAAGAAGTTGCCCGCGAGCGCTGCTTCAACCGCGAAGAGATGTCGGCTGCGAGGTTCGGCTTTTCCCCATTGTTTCCTCTGTTTTGCCGAAGTGTCCCCTAGCGACAGTGATGAGGATGACACGGAAAGCAACAGCACGGGCGATTCAGGCCCAACAGTAGCAGAAGCTGCGCGTTACGTCAGCCTCATGAATGCAATCACCGCGACAAGAACAGCCCCCCGGAATGAAAAGGTGCCCCGCTACTTCTGCAACTCTACCGCGCCCGCACACGGAGAATATGCAACACTAAGGAGGAATCTGCAATGTGAGTGTTTGCCAAGAAGAGGACGCTTGTTGAAAAGCTGGCTCACAGCTTCAGTAGGTTTGAGGCCGCTGCCGTCACTGCTAGGCCGCCGCGGCATCAAACGAAAATAAACACATTTATCGCGCGAAGTAAATAAATACTGCATGTTTTTTCCCCTTTCACCACACTCTCTCTTCCATTTTTGACAGGTAAGTGGGCGATTTCATGCTATTTCGGTTAAGCAGTACTACCGTTTAGTACGTACTTTTTACGAGCTCCGGCCAACTAC
The DNA here is from genome assembly GCF_038994185.2 of Dermacentor albipictus. NCBI lineage: Eukaryota > Metazoa > Arthropoda > Arachnida > Ixodida > Ixodidae > Dermacentor > Dermacentor albipictus. Next base: position 623,898 of record NW_027225607.1, read on the forward strand.
AGTTTAACGAGGTTTCACTGTAGTTCCATTAGCTAATGTTTGCACCAGCTTGCTATACTAATTAGATCAGACTGAAAATAGCATCCTCTGCATTAGTTATTTCACAAAAGATAACACAATGATCAGTAAATAAGTGAATGTTAGATGATAATGATGAAGGGAGGTCGTTAATATAAATGAGAAACAAAAGAGGCCCGAGTACTGAACCTTGCGGTACGCCGGAAGTTGTGCTTCGAAGTGGGGAGTTATGGCCGTTTGCAGTTACGAATCGGTTGAGCAGTACAACCTTTTAGTACATACATTTTACGAGCTCCAGCCAACTAAGGTTTAACGAGGTTTCACTGTAGTTCCATTAGCAAATGTTTGCACCAGCTTGCTATACTAATTAGATCAGACTGAAGATAGCATCCTCTGCATTAGTTATTTCATGAAAGATAACACAATCATTAGTAAATAAGTGAATGTTAGATGATAGCGATGAAGGGAGGTCGTTAATATAAATGAGAAACAAAAGAGGCCCGAGTACTGAACCTTGAGGTACGCCGGAAGTTGTGATTTGAAGTGGGGAGTTATGGCCATTTGCAGTTACAAATTGAGAGCGATAGGATAGGAAGCATTCAATCCACTTCACGATGTTAGTGTCAAGGTTCAGCTGACTTAGATTATAAATTAGAAGTTTATGACAGATTTTATAAAATGCTTTAGCAAAGTCTAAAAAAATGCAATCTGCAAACGATGAACGATCGAGAATACGATGTAATTTGTGCATAAAGATTGCAAGCTGAGTTTCGCATGAAAATGTTTTTCTAAATCCATGCTGGGCTGGTGTGAAAAATGCATTGGATTCCAGGAAGTTAATATTGCTACGGAATAGTATTTCCAATGACGAAGAAGCGAGCAGTAAGAAGACGACGACGACGATTGGAAGCTAGCGCGGGCTGTTGCCTCTTGGCCAAGCGCGGCGTATTACGTTGTAAATATAGTTGTATATAGCTTTTCATCTGCATCTTCTTACGTAACATATCTGGTGGAGGTGGACGTTCCCTGTGCCTCGTCACGGAGCTTTGCAGTGGGCGGTACGTCGAGCCTTCCTTCATGGCTCCCGGCGACGACAACTCGACTCAGCCCCCTCCGACACCTGCTGCCACTACGACGACCTACATCACTCTCCCTGCTCCTCGTGATCCTGGCGTATTCTCGGGCAGAGATGGGGAAGACGTCGAGGACTGGATCAGCCTATACGAACACGTCAGCCGCAATAACAGGTGGGACCCTACTATTATGCTCGCCAACGTATTCTTTTACCTCGGTGGCACACCTCGAGTTTGGTATCGCACGCACGAAGATGAGCTCACCAGTTGGGATTCACTTAAGACACAGCTTCGAGACTTATTTGGCAACCCCAACGGTCACCAACTTGCTGCGCAGAAGGCGCTTTCCGGCTGTGTGCAGACGTCAACAGAGCCCTATGTTACGTACATTCAGGATGTCTTGGCTCTGTGCCGCAAAGTTGACGCACACATGACTGAGTCGGACAAGGTATCCCACATCCTCAAAGGCATTGCCGATGACGCCTTACATTGCTTGTATTCAACGACGTCGCGACGGTGGATGCACTTATAAAAGAGTGCCGCCGCCTGGAACTCGCTAACAGCCGATGTATAGACCAGCAGTTTACCCGTTTGCCCACACCCCAGCGACATCTTCCTGTGCCGATGCTCCTCGTCCCAACAACACTGGCGATATTACCAGGATCGTCCGGCGTGAGATTGAGGCCGCCTATCCGGCTGCCTTCGACTCCAGCCCCACCAATGCACCTGCAGTCACGGTTTCCCTGATCCAGGCAGTTGTCCGCCAGGAATTCGAAAACATGGGTCTTCACACCATCTGTTCGGCCCATCACCCTGATACCCACCCGGCTTCTTCAATTCCGTCCCGCCCCGCATCTTCTTACCCACCCCGTTTCCGCAACCCATCTGAATGGCGCACTGCTGACGACAAGCCCATTTGTTTTCCCTGCCGTCGAATCGGGCACATTTCTTGGCACTGTCGCAGTCGCTGGACTTCCCCGACCCGGTCTGCTTATACTGCCTACTCTCGTCCCTCAGGTGGCCCTTCTCGTCCATATGTCGCACGCTCCGATAATGCCACCACTGATTCTTCTGCGCCGAACTGCCCATATTCTCGTTCACCTTCGCCCCAACGACGACAATCTCGCTCTCCCCAGCCCCGTCGCTCCTTTTCGCCGACTCCCTTCGGACGCCGCTCCCAGCCGGAAAACTAGATGATGCAGCGCCTCAAGGTGACGCTGCATTGCTCCCTACGCTGCCAAATCCTCCACTGACGTTGCCCACTCATCTGAACCTTCTTGACGTGCAAGTCGACGGTGTTTCTGTGTCTGCACTCATAAACACTGGGGCGCATTTGTCCGTAATGAGCGCTGACCTTCGTAACTGCCTGAAGAAAATAATCACTCCTGCCATGACGCCTGTTGTCCGTGTCGCCGATGGCGGAACAGCCCCAGTAATTGGTATGTGTGCCGCCCGTGTCTCCTCCGCTGATCGCCCCACAATCGTGCTGTTCACAGTCATCGCCCACTGTCCCCACGACATCATCCTCGGCTTGGACTTCCTCTCCGCACATTCTGCTCTCATCGACTGTTCTGCCAGTACTCTCCGCCTTGACTTGCCTGTTCTGGATCCCGCTGAACCGCACCCAAGTCGCCTCAGTTCCGTCGACTTCGTCCGCTTGCCACCTTCGGCACTCACTTACGTTGACTTAGTGTCATCTCCACCAGTGCCCGACGGTCACTACATCGCGGCTCCTATGCAAGACGTCCTACTTACCCACAGGATCACAGTACCTCATACCGTTTTATCTATTACGACGAATTGCGTCTGCCTGCCAATGGTCAATTTTGGCTTGATGACACGAGTCCTGCCACGCGGGATGTCTCTAGCCCAGCTTTGCTCATTCGGGGATTACTCAATAGCATCTATTGCAGTAGACGATAATTCAGCCGATCCTCCTCTACCATCGCAGTCGGCAACTTGTACCAGCACCGACTTAGAGAAAATGATTGCGCCCGACACGCCGTCCGAGCACGCTCGTGAGTTCTACCGCGTTCTGTTTCCCTACCGCGATAATTTTTACTTTAACGATCGTCCTTTGGCCCAAACTACAGCTGTTAAACATCGCATTAATACCGGCGATGCCCCTCCTATTCATCGCCGCCCCTATCGAGTGTCACCAACTGAGTGTCAAGTTATTCACGCAGAAGTTCGTAAAATGTTTGCCAAGAACATCATAGAACCGTCATGTAGTCCATGGGCGTCACCTGTTGTACTGGTAAAAAAGAAGGATGGCTCATGGCGCTTTTACGTGGATTATCGGCACCTTAACAGGGTTACCAAGAAGGACGTGTATCCCCTACCTCGGATTGATGACGCCCTTGACTGCCTCCACGGTGCTCGCTACTTCTCATCTATTGACCTTCGCTCCAGCTACTGGCAGATTGCTGTGGACGATCTCGACCGCGAGAAGACTGCCTTTGTAACACCCGACGGTCTTAATCAATTCAAGGTGATGCCGTTCGGCCTATGTAACGCTCCTGCCACTTTTGAACGCATGATGGACTCCCTCTTTCACGGTTTCAAATGGTCCACGTGCCTGTGCTACTTGGACGACGTTATAGTATTCTCTCCAACGTTTGCTACGCACCTCGAGCACCTCTCGGCAGTCCTGGACGTTTTTCGTCGAGCCGGTCAGCAACTGAAGGCATCGAAGTGCCAATTCGGCTGTCGCCAGATTACCATCCTTGGGCATCTCGTTGACGCAAACGGAGTGCAACCGGACCCAGGCAAGATCCATGCTGTTGCGCACTTCCCTGTTCCAAAGTGTGTCAAGGATGTGCGCAGCTTCATTGGCCTTTGTTCCTACTTCCGCCGTTTCGTGAAAAATTTCACGGCCAAACCATGACCACTAACCGAGCTTTTGAAAAAAGATGCCCCTTTCCAGTGGGGCGATAACGAGGCCTCTGCATTCTCGCATCTAATCGACCTTCTCACAACGCCTCCCGGTCTGGCCCATTTCGATCCTTCTGCGCCTACCGAAGTCCGCACTGACGCCAGCGGTCACGGAATTGCTGCAGTCCTGGCACAACGCCAGCGCGGCAACGACCGTGTTAGCGCTTACGCCAGCAGGCTCCTGTCACCCTCCGAGCGCAACTATTCCATCACTGAGCGTGAGTGTCTGGCCCTAGTTTGGGCGGTTGCGATGTTCCGCCCATACTTATATGGCCGACCCTTTTCGGTTGTCACAGACCATCACGCGCTTTGCTGGTTATGCTCCCTGAAAGATCCTACAGGAAGAATTGGTCGCTGGGCCTCACGCGCCTCCAAGAATATTCGTATACTGTCACCTACAAATCTGGCCGACTACACAAAGACGCTGACTGCCTGTCTCGTTACTTGGTAGACGAGCCTGACGACGCCGACAGTAGTACCGCCAACGGAATTTTCTCTGTGTCTGCCTTCGCTAACATCGCCAATGAGCAGAACCGAGACCTATCGCTGCGAGTACTCATCGTGCATTTGCACTCTACACCTACCGACGCGTCCGTTCGCCGATATGTCCTCCACGGCGGCATTCTGTACCGAAGGAACTTCCTCCCTGCAGATCTGATCTTCTTCTTGTTGTGCCAAAACATCTACGACAAACTGTGCTCTTTGAGATGCATGACGCACCCACTGCAGGACATCTTGGGGTAACCCGCACGTATGACCGCATCCGCCGCCGCTTCTATTGGCCTGGTCTCGCTCGCTCCGTCCGACGCTATGTTTCTGCCTGTGATACCTGCCAGCGTTGGAAAACACCTCAGGTGCTACCTGCCGGTCATCTCCAGCCGACCACCGTCCCCGTGGAACCGTTCTTTCGTGTTGGATTAGACCTCCTCGGTCCCTTTCCCACGTCATCCTCTGGGAACAAATGGGTAGCTGTCGCAACTGATTACGCCACCCGATACGCTATCACGTGGGCTCTCCCTACCAGTTGCGCCACTGACGTCACGGACTTTCTCTTGCATGACATTATCTTACTTCATGGCACCCCGCGACAGCTGCTTGCTGACCGTGGTCGTAACTTCCTCTCCAAAGTTATCGCCGACATTGTGCGTTCCTGCTCCACTCAGCACAAGCTGACTACCTCATACCATCCTCAAACCAATGGCCTGACAGAGCAGTTAAGCCGTACTCTTACCGATATGCTGGCCAAGTACGTTTCCAAGGACCACCACGACTGGGACATTGCCCTTCCTTAGATCACATTTGCTTATAATTCTTCCTGGCACGACACCGCCGGATTTTCTCCATTTTATCTACTCTACGGTCGCGAACCAACCTTGCCCCTTGACATGGCACTTCCTCCTCCTGCGATCTCAACAAGCGAGTATGCGCGCGACGCCATCGCCCTCGGCAACCATGCACGCCAGCTTGCCCGTGCTCGACTGACGGACTCACAAACCACTCAGCAGTGTCAGTACAACGCCCACCACCGTGACGTACAGTTTTCGCCTGGTGCGCTCGTGCTCCTGTGGTCGCCCTCTCGTCACGTCGGACTTTCAGGAAAGCTCCTTTCGCAATACACAGGGCCCTACCGCATTCTGCGCCAGGTGACGCCTGTGACATACGAAATTGCTCCTGTGAGCTCAACCTCGTCATCTACTCTGGCATCTAGTGATGTAGTGCATGTCAGTAGGCTCAACGCCTACTACACTGCTTCCGAGTCCAGCCTTTAGTCGCTCCGGGACGACGCTTTTGCCGCCGGGGCTAGTGCTACGGAATAGTATTTCCAATGTCGAAAAAGCAAGCAGTAAGAAGACGACGACGACGATTGGAAGCTAGCGCGGGCTGTTGCTTCTTGGCCAAGCGCGGCGTATTACGTTGTAAATATAGTTGTATATAGCTTTTCATCTGCGTCTTCTTATGTAACAATATATTAGAAGATTATATGTTCGGGCGATTAAAGCAAGTGCTTGATAGTGAGATGGGGCAATAATTAGCTGTTAAATCTATGTTAGCTGACTTATGCAGTGGAACTACCTTCCCAATTTTCCATTGGCTATATTGAGTAGATGTATCCAGTGATTGCTGAAAAAGTTTTGTTAGTATAATTGAACTAATGGCATTGATATAGGAGCTATCGCCATCCGCGCCACTACGCCACACCCGAGTCAACGCTTTCACCCGCTGAAAGATTACCTCGCCCCACTCTTCCACTGGGCAACTGGTCCAGGAGGGCTGGTGGTCCTGAACCGAGGCGATCGAGCGTTCGGGTGAGCGGCCACAGGGCTACCCCGCCAGCTGTGGACGTGACCCGGTGACTGCGGCTGTGGGCTCCCGAGCACAAACCCCCGGGGTGCCGGAGGGAAACCGGGCATGCGGAGGCTCCCGTCTATCGACTGTTGCGCAGGGCCACCTGAGCCCCACGAGGCGGTCCGACCCTGTTGTCTGGCCCTGCTGTCCGACGTGGTCGTCCGAACCGGCTGTCCGACCCGGCCGGCCGACACTGCTGTCCGACCCTGCTGGCCGACATCGGTTCCACGAGGTCTCTGACACAGCGACACGCGCTTCCGCCTGAACTGTAGGCCGATTATAATTGACTGATACATGCATATAGATGCGTGTCGTCTGAGGTATTTTGGGGAACTGTCGCGTGTGTGTGCCGTTTTCCATATGTTATGTGCGTCAATACATGTCTGATGTGTGTTTGTGCTTCTGTGTGCTGCTTCTGCCTCTTTCTGGAGTGATCCTGCACCCAATAACATCACAGTCATTTGGCATTGAGTAGCACAAGTTTTCAATGTCCACACTGAAAGCAATGTTCAAAATGATGGCCTTGTTTTGTTCTGTTTCAATTTTTCTATTTTTCGTGTATGCATTTAAAATAAACTTCAGTTCTGGGTTAGTGCTCGCCCCTGTCCTTTTCGGCATTGTCCTTGTGTCTCAGTGCAAATTTTTTCAGTATGCATTTCAACCAACTAGCCCAGCAATCTGCACTCCTAAGTGCACAATAAAGCTCAATAAAAACATGATTTTTGTGTTTTTGTAACACTTTCCTGTTTGTGCCAATACCCATCTATAGCCCGCTATAGATAGTTTCAACTTCTTATTTTGCCATGCTCAGAGCGCTTTCAGACAGCTAGTGCCATCCAGCGCATAAAAGAGGAACCATTTTTTTAGTTTTTTTTTTCTTTTTTTCACCAAAGGGGAATTTTTAAAGTGCCTTTTAGTCAGGCGTGATGAGCACTCGTAGCTTCTGACATGGCGTCGATGTCACACGGAGCTACCCTTCTGAAATTGCTAATTTCGACAGATTTAGATGAGTCTGCATCAGAATTTTTTTATGGTAGTAGCTGCACAGACTCGGAAGATTATTCTGATTCATCAGACTTCAGCACGGACAGCGAAAATGCATCAAATAGCCCTGGAACGTCAATAGGTATTTGCCGGTAGGTTTAATTTTCTACTTCAAACTGTTTTGTCGCTGCCACGCTCGGATCTAAAGATATCGGATGTGTTCTAAAGGTCAGTGTTCTTATCTGCAGGGTGTGTGGGCAGGACCACTTGCGAGCAGCAGTGCAAAGAGTGGAGTTTTGTATGAGAAGGCGGCCGGGACTGGACCTTGGCATGGCACCATTACTGCACTCCACTGTGTCGCATGAGCTCAACAGCCACTAGGGCCAACATATCCATCTGTATATAAAGAACTCCTACAGACAGAAAGCTTATATTTGCAGAAATGTTGTGTATATAGCCTTTTTGTTGGAAATGAATATTCTTTAGAGCTAGAAATAAAGATTACTCCCTCAACACTGTTCTTATCCTTGGACACAGTCTGACACAGTTACACAGGTCTGACACAGTCAGAACATTGGGAGTATATTTTAACGAATACTTGTTAAGGAACGCCCACACTGAGCATCTACAAGGTAAACTCGCCTATGGAGTTGGCATCTTGAGAAAATTTCAATATAAATTGCCTCCAAAAAATAAGCTTATGTTGCACACCTCCTTTTTTTTCCTTTTATAATTGATTTATTGGTAAAAATACCGAAAATTACATGTGCATAGTATACACGAGAAGATCCCATATTCAGACTGTATCGCGACCTCCTAATCATAAGTCGGGTTAAAAAATTAAATTATGGAGTTTTATATGCCAAAACCACAATCTGATTATGAGGCACACCATTGTAGGGGACTAGGGAATAATTTCAAACATATGGGGTTCTTTAACGTGCACCTATATTGAAGTACACGGGTATCTTCGCATTTCGCCCAAATCGAAATGTGTCCACCGTGGCCCACAAGCCAGGTACTGTGCTCTGGTTTGGTTAGTACTACACAGATAAACATTACAAAACTTAGTTTTACAAAAGAATGTGCTGAGAGCAATTGAAAATGCACCTCTTACAACAGTTTTTCCATCTTTATTTTCAGCTTATCGTATAACACATTTGTCTAACTTGTATAATTCCCACCTTTTACAGCTACACAAATCACATATTGAATGTGGTACATCATTCTTATCCCATCTTGTGCATCTTGACCCCAACACTTGCTACTATTCAACAAGACATCATGAATGCTAGCATATGCTTCACTCAGAGATAAATTACCAGTACAATCGTCAACCTAAAACAACCCTTCTTACTAAACAGGTTTTAATTATGCCACACTTTCATTTGCCCAATCTCCCACAGTTTGCTTGAACGCCTTCTTTATTGCTTTTCTTGTGTGCATTCCTTTGTGCTCTTCTTTGTTTCGTACTGAAAACATGTCATGCAATATTACTGCATCTGCTTTACAGTTTATCATACACTTTGTATTTTATCATTGAAATCTTTTAAAATATGATGCTTGTGTTCTATACTAATCGTTTTGTGCGTACTGCTATACCAATGTATAACTGGGGTTAGGGTGCCCCGTCAAGCCACTACATAGCGGCTCTTTCTCTACTCCTCAGCCATGCATATGTAAGTGCACGTCTGGAATAAACACTCACACTGTCATGTGGACCCCAACCAGTTGAACTTACAGTACATGAATGATCATAAAAACACTAATTCTGTTTTTCTTTTTACTTTTCGAAAGCCTTTGATCACCTCTACACTAAATTAACAAAGCTGAGTTCCGTTGGCATTGGCCCACATTTATGAGCTTGGCACGAACATTTCATAAAAGCTCAAGACCAATTCCCACAGGACAAACTCGCTTCTTACTGACAGGTGTACGTACAGGCTTATCTCCCAGCCTATGTATGAGCTACATCCCAAATTTGTAAATGCAAAAATAAGACTCAGTTCACACACCTGATGACATAATAGCCCTGCAATGCAACACAATGTAACAAAAATGGTGCGCCAAATGGCTCATGCCACTGAACCTCTCAATATGTAAATTTCACATAAACATACTATCAACCACCACGTGTACGACAAACCAATTGAATGTTTCAAGACACTACCACCACTGCGGGCCAGTCATACTGAAACTATTTGCTTCAATGCATCCGCCATGCTTACACCGTAATTTGAAAGTAGCATCTTCTGAAACAAAGAAACTAGCATACCTAACAACCAGAGCTTCAACATGCCGCATCCATGTGGTATTCTTTAACAGGCCTATCATTCTGCTGACTAAGCAAAATCGTGCAGTTTGTCTCACCACAAGTCAGTGTTACCACTCTCTATCACCACTCGAAATCATGCTGAATAATCTTCCATTATCATGTTATTGCCCCACAGAATCACAATGGGCGCTCCTAAACGTAAGAACACCTTCCTGTTTCTTATCTCGCAGTCAAGACATGATAAGCCTCAAAGGGCTTTCACTAGCAATGAACCAATTTATTTTTCCCCAGCATTGTGGAATTCAAATTTAAATTAAATTCTAGGGTTTTACGTGCCAAAACTATGATCTGATTATAAGGCATGCCATGGTGGGGAACTCTGGATTAATTTTGACCACCTGGGGTTCTTTAACGTGCACCCAATGAACACTGGAGTTTCTGCATTTAGCCCCCATCGAAATGCGGCCGAATTTGATCCCACAACCTCATGCTTGGCAGTGTAATGTCACAGCCAGCACAGCAGGTACACTGTGGAATTCACTTTCCATTGCATCTTGCAAGGACTGCTCAACATTTCGTGACATGCTCACAAAGCATCTTCTTACACTGGAACACTTTCGCCACAGTGTCGCAATTTTTTTTTTCTTTGAGCGTTTTAGCATACTATTTAGTTACCTGTGCATTTCCTAACAGTAATTACACTAATCATTTTCTTGCCAATGTTAAAACTGCATTTGGACACATCTTAGTGTTGTATTTTTCTATAGTATAGTGTGTTTCTTGCTCATCTACAAGCCCCTGCCCCTTGTATAATGCCTACAAGATAGAATCAATAAAACGACAATAATCTTATGCAAATGCCATGTGTAAAACAAAACCCTGCATGGGCTATTCCTTATTCGCATGTCGTACGCATGATGAAGCTAAAAGCTGTATACTGGTCAGTCGAACCAACGTGCCCCACCGATTCTTTCATCAGAGAAGCCCTTCTCTTGTTGCCCTGATTTGGTGAGAGCAACCACAAGGAGGGTAAAACAGCCATTTATCAAATGTTATTATGGCATCACATAGAGAAATTCTTCAGATATATATTCGTTGTAGATGGTGTGCAACTGCCACTGTAACAGAATTTTTTTTTCTAGAACCAACAAAATCTTAAAAATTCGCTCATGGCGTATAGCACAAACACTGAGCTGGATTACTCCAAGAGACAGACACTACTTGCACAAGAAGTCAAAATACATAACTCAGGAATTATAAAAATTTAGCAGAACTTTTTAAGCACAGCATTTTCCGGTGTATAAGATGACTTACTTTTGGAATTGTCATCAATGTGTCTTTATGGGGTGCCTTTTTTTTTTAGAACACAGAATTCTAAAAAATCACCTACAGCAGATATCACTGAGCTGGATTACTAAGAGGCAGACATTAATTACTTGCACAAAAAAGAATTGAACAGCATAATAGCCTAATTAACAAAAATCCCCTAACTTTTTAATCAATTAATTTATAGCTCATATTGCAATTTACAAATTGCAGCCGGTGAGTTCTCAAGGTGTATCCACTTGGAATGAATTTTCAAGACGACACCAGTTTCGAGATATTCATTCTCAAAGTATGTGACAAAAGAATAGGCATTCCAGTTACTTCTTTGCTTCAAAGCATAAAACAACATTTTCCTAGAGAAATGGAACAGGCCATTTTACTGCAAGTTTGACGGCGCATATCTCGAAACCGGTGCCATTCACTCCATGTGGATATGCCCCATAAACACATGGGCTCCGATAAAAAAAAAAAACTGCATTGTCTACAGTAAAGTAAATACAGTGAACGCTCGTTAATTCGAACTTCAATAATTCGAATTTATGGATAATTCGAACTTTACGATTTGGTCCGGCCAAGCTCCACAGAAGTCTATGTATAAAAAAGTCCGTTAATTCGAACGCAAGAAGGTTCCCTCACGGATAATTCGAACTACGCTCGCCTGGCACATGGCCAGAGAAACGCGCCTACTGCCTACACACAAGGCTGTATTGCCTCCGAAACGGAGAGAACGGCGAGAGAAGGCAAAATCGGAAAAAATTCTAACCGACGCGGGGTCAGCCAGAAGGCAGCGGCGGCTGCCACCTCTCCGTTCTACGTAACCTCCGAGACTTCTTGCCCGTTGCGAATCTCGGAGGCTTTGCAAATCTTGTACATCTGCTAATGTTGTGCGGTGACGGCACTGCAAGCTCCAAAACACAGCGAATCAAGTTCGTCGCAGCTGCGCTTGCAATCAAGAACCAACGAATCAGGGTTTTCGCCACCTTCACATGTTCAGCGTCTTTGTCTCGGCAGTCTTCATCGGTTGTGCACGTCTGTTTTCAGCTTAGGAGGTATCGGCCGTCACGATTCATTGTGATGGTGTTAAGCCTCGGCCAACGTTCGTTTCGGTGGACATCGGAGGTGTGGCACAGTCGGACCCAGAGCTTCGACTTGAAGATGGCGTGTGCCGCGGGCACACGCCATCACTTTCTGACACGCCAAATTTCTGACATGACCTACTGCTTCCAAATCGCAGTGTACTGTTGCCCTCCTTCACTTTCGTTAGTTCGAACTTCCGTTAATTCAAACTGAAGCGGCTTCCCCTTGCGGTTCGAATTAACGAGCTTTTACTGTAATTAAAATGCCAACTAGAGAATTTTTGCTCAATAGTAGTTTACGCATTTCAATTTTTCGTCAGAATAATGTCCACCACTTTGAGTTATCCAGCTCAAGGGGTACAATTATGCTATCTGATGCGATTTTTAAATATTCGGCATGTTCAAGAATAACAAAACAAACATTCCATATACGCAAAACCATGCATGCTGGCATGACGAACCAATGCGTGCATTTTATTTCTTTATAAGTACAAAGAAGTGCATGCGGCAGCATTGTGCAAGAAATGGAGTCTTATTTTAACAGTGGAGTGACCATGGCAACAAAGGTCAGCTCCGAGGGAACGCCCCATAGCAGCACGGCAGCTGCAGTAAAAGTCACTGCGATGGCTTCCGTGATTGGAAATCACGCACGCTAGGTAGTTTGCTATTATAGCACAGTATTTTTTAACGAAAGTGTTAAACCCACTGGACTAACGCAGTAATTAAAAAAGGCACCCCGATTTTTCATTGTTACGTTGAGCCACCCAACATCTACTTATCGAAGAAATTTTTTAATAAGAAATTCTAAAAAGCACGGCTTGGTTATCATCATTAGTACCTTGCTGTGAGAAGTTGGTTTTCAGCTTCTGGTCACCGTTTTGTTTTTGTGTGTTGGCCCCAAGAACACTATGTGAAAATTGGTGCATCTTGTATATCTTTTTTTTTAAAGGTCTCAAAAAGTAGGCCATGCGTCTTACGCACTGCATAATATGGCAATTACTTTAGAGCCCACAGTGAAAGTGACAACTGGCTGCTTTAATAATCATTCTAACAACTTCATCCCTGGTAAAAGTGGCGTGGTGTATACATTACAAAGTGTGACAGTGTGTCCGCATGTGCCTGTTTGTGCACAGGCGCAGTCGTGTGATAGGCTTCACACACATACACGTTTTCCAACTTTGAGACTTGAAGCGGTATGAGCCTTTGAATAGAAGATGAAGAAGCGCAGGAGTCTGGGTTCAGGAGAAGACAAGAAGGAAGGGAGAATAAAATGGTAGACAAGATGGACGCCAGTTCCATAGCAATACTTTCCGTCTATTGTATCCTTTAACTAGGAACGCTACATTATTTTGGCGCAGCCGACAGTGGACTCCAACATGTGGGTGACATTTTTCCTTGAGGAGACCTCCGCAGAGAAGATCATCTTTTCGAGATACCAAGCTGAAGATGAACCAGCGGTGGAACTACCTCGCGAACTCAACTCGGCAGAACTCGTGAACCTGGTTTTAGAGAAGGCTTCCATGGACACTGATGAACTACGTCGGAAGAGTGTTGTGAAAGTGAACTTGCGTCTGGCGATCTTCGACGAATTAGTTCTTCAACCGATGCGTCGAAAGGACTCTGGATCACAGTCGTCGACGGAAGAGGTGAGCCTCGTTTTCAAAGCTCTTCGGCTACAACAGAAACAGATTTCGCAACAGAACCAGCTGGTGGCATCGCTTATAAGCTCTTTAAACGCTGAGAAGCCGGTGACTAAATTTGTAGAACTCGATGCGTTCGACGGCATGTCTTCAAGTCCAGAAGGTTGGCTTGAATTCTATGAATATGCCGCTGGGAAGAACAACTGGCACTCTAATGAGGACAAGATTACTAACATGCGTAGTAACTTAAGCGGTGTTGCACGGAAGTGGTATGATTTGCCCATTATTGAAGAGGCTGGCAACTCTTGGAATCAGTGGAAAGAAAAATTTTTGACGACATTCTGAAGCAACCAAGTGCAAAGGTGGGATGCCGCGCTTAATTTCAAATTCAAGAAAGGCTCCCTCGTCAAATATTTCTTTGACAAACGCCGCCTTTTAAAGCTGGCCGAGCCTATGCTTCGTCCTTCTGCCGTAGTAGCACTAATAATGCACGGACTGCACGCGCAAGTCCTGAAGCAAGTGCAAATGCGGTCGCCTAAAACTATGGACGGGCTCCTGGAGTGCCTTCACGACATACCATTTACTTCAGAAGAAAATATAAGCGCTCGCTCAAGCAGTCACTTCACACGGTCCGGCGCGGATTGGTCAAGCCGTAATCAGCGAGAACCGCGCCGCCTTGTAGGCGGCACAGAGAACTTGGGTTGGCGCGCTCCCAGAGGTCGGGTGAATAACGTCGACAGCGACCCTGTCCCCCTACTTTCGGACGCTGAAGAGGCTCCGCCGACAAAAAACTGATAAACAAGGGTGATCAGTCCGACCCGATGACCACAACTGAGACTGTTTATTTAACTTGCTCTAGCCTACTTCACATCCCTGTCAAAGTGGGAAACAGACACATGATGGCTTTGGTTGACAGCGGTGCTTCTGTGTCTATAATAAATGCCAAGCTGGTAGATGCAAATCACCTGCATAGTGGAAGAGTACTACGGGTGTAAGGCTACGATGGAAAAGTGACAATGCATAATCAGTGGGCCTCAGTAAACATCGAATTCCAAGGTCATGAAATAGAGAGTGAAGTACTGGTGATTGAGGGGGTGACGTATGACTTTCTGCTATCCAGACCAGATATAAAGAAACTAAAATCAACGTATACTGGGACGATGCGGTTTTAGTGGAAGGACTATCAAGGCAAGAGACACAGTTGTCAATCACGCGGAGGATATTGCAACGACCTATCCTGAACTGGTATGCATAGGAAGCTGTCCACCGGCGATGACGTCACACAAGGTGCCTTTCGAACTAACCGACAAGACCGTCATCCGAAAGTCACCTTACAACATGTCAAGAGAGCGCAAGATATGGTTGAAGAAGGAATTGCAGGAGATGCTAGACGCCAATATAATCCAGCCTTCGGTGTCACCCTTCGCCTCTCCCATAACTATTGCGCCGAAAGAAGATGGAACTTTCAGACTGTGCACAGATTACAGCGTTCTCAACCGACAGAGAGAACTTATACCATTTCCCATGCCGAAGATAGACACGATTATAGACGAGACAGGTGGTTGCCCATGTTTTTCACGTATTGACTTGTGCAAAGGTTTCTGGCAGATCCCGCTAACCGAAGAAACAAAAATGTACACTGCTTTTATCACGCCCTTCGACCTGTACGAGTATAACCGGCTTCCTTTCAGCTGGAAAAACTCACCAGCATGGTTCCAGAAGATTATTAACGAAGTCCTGAAGCCTTTCCTAGGTGTCTTTTGTAACGTGTACACAGACGATATTATCGTCTTCTCCAAAACAGAGACGGAGCATCAGGAACACCTGTCCCAGGTATTAAATGCCTTGAGCTTGGCACACCTCAAGGTTAATTTTAAAAAAAGTGCTTTCTTTCAAAGAAAAGTGGTGTTTCTTGGACGAGTCTTTGATGGGACTACCAAAAGCACGAAACAAGAGTCCGTCGAGAGGATATCCCAACTGGTAAAACCATATGACGTACACTCATTGCGTGTGTTTTTGGGATTAGCAGGCCATTTCAGGCCCTTCATAAAAGACTTTGCCATCAAAACAAGATGCCTCACGCGCCTAACACAGAAAGAAGTTCCATTTGAGTGGGATGAGGAATGTGAGAGAGTCTACCGTGATCTGGTGCACAGAATCTCTGCTGACCCTATTCTACGCATACCAGATTTCACTTTACCCTTTGAACTGAATACCGACGCCTCACACTATGGGACAGGTGCAGTCTTGTACCAGAAATGTCCAGAAGCATCCGGCCGAGAAAAGCGACACGTAGTAGGTTACTACAGCTACACCCTCAAGCCACCTGAAGTCAACTACACCATTACTGAAAAGGAAGCTCTTGCAGTCCTTAAAGCAATTCAGTACTTCCGTACGTACCTAGAAGGTGCGAAGTTTACTTTGTTCACTGATCACCAAGCCCTCACTCATCTCTTGAATATGACCCAACCTAAGGGACGTATCACCAGATGGGTGAACTATTTGCAACAGTTCGATTTCACCATCTCCCACAGACCAGGACCCCTTTTGACTGATGCAGATGCATTGTCTAGACTGATGATACAGGCCAACAACGAACAATCGGAAGAAATCAATGAAATTAAATTGTGGGAAGGCACTGAACAATTGATTTTTAGGGAAGGTCGCTATCAAGTCCTGCCAACGCTGGTTTCCAGGGTGCTTTATTTGTACCACGATAGCCCAGAATCTGGAGGACACGACGAATTTTGGCGCACCTACAACAAGCTAGTCAAGAGATTTACGTGGCCTCACATGAAAGACGACGTCAATCGATACGTTCGTTCATGCCACATTTGTCAAGCCAACAAAGTGAAATATAAGCAGCCTACGGACGCCATGATAATACCTTGCCACTCGAACGTGCCTTTTGAAGTTATACACCTGGATTTCGCCGAGCTAAATAAGAAACGAGAAGGAGTCCGAAAAACGCAAGCTTTTCTTCTGGCCATAGATGAATGCACCAGGATGGTCGCGGCCCGGGCAGGAAAAGAAGATGCGAATAGTGTCATCGCCCTTCTCGAACGGGATATGTTTAGGACAACCAAGACAATTGTATGTGACAACGGTCCAGCGTTCAAGAGCGAAAAGCTAGCAAGATGGGCTCGAGACCATAATATATCAATCCAGTTCTGTGCGCCATACCATCCCGCAGCAAATGGGCTTCCAGAGCGTGCTATACGAGATGTTAAACAATACATCAGGATGTACGATAGTTTCCCTGGTGGTTGGAAATGCTCTTTAGAAGCAGCTGTAAGACATCACAATCGCTCCTACACCAGTGGCTTGGGATGCAGCCCGCAATTCGCTTCTTCAGGAGAAACCCCTATTCTTCAGGCGGACCGTGAACTTGGGCTGTTAGAAAATCTCAAGATCGTCGAGGAAAGGAAACAGAAATCGCAGGAGGAGAGGTACCGTAAACGAATGAAAAAAAATTTCGACAAGAGACATTGCTCAGATATCCCAGACATTCAAGTCACCGACCTCATTCTAGTTAGGAAAGGAGTAAGAGAATCGAACGCCAAATTTTATGGTCCTTACTCTGTGACAAAGACAGCCGCTCAGAAAGGAATATTGAAGACTGTGTGGTACATTGGCGAACGTGGCTCAGTTGAATGTGCTTTGATTGGAAACGTTTTCAAGTATTACCCCAGGAGGGGTTAGCAAAAGAAACCTGGAAGGGTGAAGCGGTATGAGCCTTGGAATAGAAGATGACGAAGCGCAGGAGTCTGGGTTCAGGAGAAGAGAAGAAGGAAGGGAGAATAAAATGGTAGACAAGATGGACGCCAGTTCCATAGCAATACTTTCCGTCTATTGTATCCTTTAACTAGGAACGCTACAAGACTCCTTAATGCTAAGACATTAAAAAAATGTGAGTCCTTTCCTCAACCTTGCCTTTGTCTCGCACGCCTTCGTTGCATTGCCTGCCTTCAGAGGGGTGGAAGGGTTGGCGAAGCAGCCCCCCCTCCACTCTGGCGTGTCTTTTTTTTTTTTTTTTCCTGGATGTCACATCTTTTTCTTTTCGGTACAGATATTAAGCATCCCAATTTATTTGTGATAGCTAGTAATGAGGCATGGGAACATCGTAGTAAGTTGTTTATATTACTATAGAACACACAAAAGTTCACAGTGGCAGGGCTACTCACGGTTACATCCGAGTATTGTTAAAACCGGTAATGCTGTAACTGGGTTCAACTGTGGTTCTTTCTGTCTAATTAAAATGTCTGGACGTCTGTCTCCTCTGCTTTTTTTCGTGCAACCAGTTTATAACAATTGGATGTTCTTAGGCACTTCAAAATAGTTATATAAGTTGGTTCGACTGTCTTTCCATTTTTATAGTCATACTTATACCATTCAACATGTCACAGCACATTTGTACATGGCATGCTGAACATAAACAAAACCGAAGAAATCACAAGCGGACACTTTTGAAGTCACACTGATTAAGAAGGAATGCATTCAATGTGCACAAAGATATTATAGCTCTTTTGTTGATAATCAAATGGATAGATTACTGACACAAGCGCCATTCCATAACCAACGTGCCGTACCAACAACATATACTGGCTACCTGCAGAGGCTCCACTGAAGTTACTCAGTGAGGCTTGCATCAGCCTGATGCCGGTTACGTAAAAAAAAATTATCGTAAAATTCTGAGCAAGTGCCCTTACCCGTGAAAGCACCCTCCTCCCTAACTTCACTGCTAATTTCGAGTTTCTGCGCCGTTCCGGAAAAGTGCCCCCCCCCCCTCCGCCCCCTCGCTTTGCACCCTCATTAGGGTGGCTAGAATTGGGAGGTGTGAAGACCGCGGCGCCGCCGCCATTGCCTAGGGAGGCCCCACTACGCGTTCCTCCCACTGGGGTAAAATTTGGCGCTTCCGTCAGGGGCGCGGGTGGCCAGCGCGGGGGTGCCGTGAGCTTCTCGTAGGCCACAATGCAGTGCAAAGTAACTCTCGTGGTCGGTATAGTGCAGCTGTATTTTTCTCGCGTTTCCTAAATTTTGATCGCTTCAAGCACAGCGAATTTAAGTGGCACAGAATGGGATGACGTGACGGTCAGAATGCGTGAGTGCTTCAGGTCTTGAGGCAAGCTTCGAGCGCACGAGGAGCGTGGGGAGATTAAAATCGTCTCCGACGCGATCCTCCTGCTCTGGAGGCCACTGTCCGGCGGGCCTGGTGTTGCTTCGGCTCTGGCCTCACTCTGAAAGGAACTTCAGATTCTCCTTCAGCAACGCTGGGACGACTTGAGGGCCACAGCCTGAGCAGAGCTGTGGGAAATAAAAGTGTGGTGCAGCAGAAACGTCTGACGTAAGCATCTTTCAAGGAAGAACACAACTCTCTTTTCCCTAATAGATCCAAGTGATGGTAGCATAGTCGATTCACCAGATGGAGCTCTTGCACTGGCGAGGCAGTTTTACATGACCTTCTGTGCCTCTCCGGTTGCCTCTCCAGCTGTCTTTCCGTTTGCTTCACCAGCTAAGCCGCCACAAGCGTGCAACTCAGCCATAGATGACGACGAGCTACTTTCGGCCTTGAAGTCTATGAAGCGTAATCGCAGTCCAGGATCCCATGGTCTGACAGTCGAATTTTATGTTAAATTTTGGACACTGTTAGTGAAGCCGTTCACATCACTGGTGAACAGGCTACTCGGTGAAGGGACTTTGTCAGCGTCTCAACGAGAGGGCCTAATCACTCTCCTTTGTAAGGATGAGTCGAGGAGCTCCGATCTCAGAGCATGGCGTCCAATCACGCTTCTGAACTGTGATTATAAGCTCATAGCAAAGTGCCTGTGTACGCGACTCACACCAGTGCTCAGCACTGTTTTGGGTCCATACCAGGCATGTAGTGTCCAGGGGCGCTCTACTCAGCTTCACGGTTTAGCAGTGAGGGACCTTCTCCTGGAGGGAAATACCAGGAAACTTCCCGGTATTCTTTGCTGCTTCGATCAGGAGAGGGCTTTCGACATCATTAGCCATAGGTACCTTTTCCGTGTTCTGGAAGAGGCTGGTTTTAGTGTGGGTTTTCGGCAGATGGTCCAAGCTTTGTATTCTCAACCGACTTCTGCTGTTGTCATAGGGGACCGCGTCTCGGGGGAGGGGGGGGCTTCTGTATCCCTCAGCATGTCTATACAACCTCATTCTGACACTCGAGGATAGGTTCACTCGTGCATTTAGCACTACGCGACTGCACGCAAAAGTCAAGAATTTCTTGCTTCTAGCAGCCAATGTGCCACAGATTGGCTGCAGGAGGCATTCCGCTGATCTAACAGGATCGGTGTCTAGGTTTTATTGTATAACACATATTCACTTTTTCCTCAAAAGCTTAAATCAGTGTGTCATCCACAACAAAGCCAAGAAGGTTAAGCCCTGCGTTTTGTAAAAATGTGATGGTATGCAATAACTGTGTTATTTCCAATAAACATGTATTAAGTCGCAAGCGCTTTGTGCTTTCTAGAATTTCTTCACCACAATGCTGATATATTGCATGAACTTCCTCCATTTAAAGTAATGTTACAACCTCAAATATGTGACTTATGTGCAGGCGACACATTCAAGGTTATTCCAATGCGCTGGCCTTGCGCGGCAATTCCTATGAACTATATTTTCGCCAAGGCATAAGCGCGCTAATCTCGTCAAGAGGTGGTCGCAAAAGCCGTTGCTGTGTCGGCTGCGTAGTCGGTGCTCGCTGTTTCCATGTGGAATGAGAGCAGCGAAACGTCATTAAATTCTCTCAGCATCTACAACGTAAAGAAAAACGTCTGGCCAGATTTTAACGCATTCAAACGCAAAAACTAAGCGCTACCAAATCATTTTCCCACTCGGAGGTATGCAGATGCCCCGGGAAACTACAGCGCCCTAAACGGCGCCCAGGCCGGCAGCGCCGTCACGCGGCAGGAACGCGTTTTGGGGGCAGCTTCCGGAGGTCGGTCTTCACACCTCCCCATTCGAGCCACCCTACCCTTATCCCGCACTGCATCCAGGCAACACTGGTCTGCCACATCCAGTTCAAAATGAAAAAAATAAATAAATAAAATCCGTGTTGTAAGGAGGCTTATTCGGCTCGTAGAGCAGCAGCGACAAACTCAGCACCAGCAGGTAGGGCGGAGCCGGAGAGCGAACTGGGTACCAGCCACGCAATGGCAACGGGGCTTTTCAGCCTGCCGATCTTCTTCGTCACAGTTTTTTTATTATTTTCTTTCTTTTCTTTAAAGGCATGTCCCCGTTAGCGACACGGCAACTCGCCGCACGCCATTTGGAGTTTGCAGACTGCCGGCCAACAGCAGTTTTGCCGGCAAAAGGCGAGATCTGCCTGTCACACAGTATAGAGGATCTCCCTGCGGCACAGCAATATGGACACTCAGCGACAGAGGAGTGGTCGCGGCTACGCTCACCGCCACTGATCGCTCACTGCCGATATCGTCGCTAAGCCTTTTTTGGCTCGCTACAAATCGGTAGCAAACGGCGCTTCAGAATGAATCGCCGACGCTCCCAAGCAGCAATGTTTTGTTGCTGTTGTTGCCATTTTACCCTCTCTTTGCAACAACTTCACATGAAGAAAACATGTCAATATTTGCGGAGCCGCCAGCTGCGAGTGAGCATGGCCAAGCTGCGGTTCGCTGTCCGCCGTCGAACTGGACTGGTTTTCAGAGTGATGAACAGCACTAACAAATATTTGGTTTAATAAAGGTCATGTTACATAACATTTTAAATCCACGCCCACTGCATTTTTTTTTTGGGGGGGAGGGAATTTTCTCATTGCCACCTTAAATTTTAGTGCCGTTCCGGGATAGCAACCCCTCCCCCCCACTTTGCGGTGATTCCAATTTCATAAGAGGGTCGCTTGCTTGGAATTTTACGTTAAATTTACCGGGGAATTTCTTGCATCGTTTATTCATATAATAAATCCACTCAAAGGGGGGAGGGGAGCATAACTGATTCCCGGCTTCATATGATTACTGCCGCTATTTTGCATTCCCACTATGACTCAACTTCTTTTGAAAAAGAGAATTGAAGGCACATGGAATAAAAATCTAAGGACACCTAAACCCTTCATAAGAGTTGTGAATGTGAAAGCATTAATATCCAATTGACACTGCTGAGCGGTCCTTCAAGTTATGAACTCTTCGCCATAGAGTATAGTAACTTTATGCTCTTCGCAGGCAAGTGGGCACATTGATGGCGTTTTTCACTGGTCGATCTGGAGTGGCGGCCGAAATCCTCGAGCGAGCGCTCGGGTTTCGCGAATCCGAATCAGCCAGCGGAGCGCAAAAATGCTCCGTGGGGGATCACACAGGAAGTCTGCATGCACGTCGCACAAACCGGTTCCGGAAACCATGCCCGACTTCTGCTCTGTACGTTTCCACGGCAATCGCAGAGTCTGTCATTTCCATGTCGCGCTCGCAAGGATTATGCATGGACAACGTGCATAGAAGGCTTCGTACAGCACCTGCGTCACCTAGTAATCGCTGTCGTCCGAGCTCTCATCGCTAAACGCGAGCTCTGCAGCAGCAACGAATGCAGCCATTTTGCGAAGCAACACAATGTTGTACGTACCAACCGGTACAAATTTCACTCGAAGACGGAAGTGACGCGAGCTATTTCCTCCCGAATCCGCGCCTCAAGTGAGAGCGATCCAGCGCAGAGCGAGTTGATCCGAAATGACCAGTGGAACGCGCGAACCCGCTCCAGATCGACCAGTGAAATTCGGGTTCGTTGCCGCGGAGCAAGAAATCCTGCTCCAAATCGACCAGTGAAAAACGCCATAAGATAATTGCCACATTTTTGATTTGGCCTAACCCATACGCAGTTAGAATGCAGGTGAGAGCTTGCGCTGACAAGGAATGTGCGGATAACACAGGCTTTAAAGAGAGAGGGTGACAGCATCGTGACGATGGCCTCACGAAACGTGGCATGCTGGTGTTCTGTTCTGCATGCTCTGCTCTGTTGAGGCTCGCTAGTGATGTGGCGTCGCAGCCAGCAGGAATTTAGGTTTCTACAGATACCTGACACCCGCTTTTTCAGTCAACAAGCCATTTGATGCTTCTGCATCATAATTTTGAAATGAGCACCAGTTTCAATATAGGTGCCATCAAACTTGCTATAAGAATGCACTGTTGTTCTATTTACTTCTTTTAACAACTCGAAGCCCAATAACTGGAATGCCGCTGCACTCCTTTGCACATTTTGGGAACTGACATCATGTCTCAAAACTGGCATTATCGTTAGAATTTTGGCGCTCTTTGGCCATTTCTGGCCCTTGCGCCAAGAAACAATATCCATCATCATATCCTTAGAATTTGTTCCAAATGGAAATGCGAACTCACCGGCTACAATTCGTAAATGGCAACATTTGCCATAAAGCAATTAGTATAAAAGTTAATTAGAAGAATTTTGGCACATAGACGACCATGCAGTTCGATTTCTCATGCAAATTATGCCTGCCTCTTATATTTGCGCCACACGAGCACGAAAAATGACCCTCAAATGTTATCGTGAAGTTCCCTAAAATGTTTTTGGCACAGCTGCCACACATCCAAATTGAATAACACTTGACATGAAGGTGTTAACAGCATCTTCTCATTTTTAAGAGCTCATTTGATCTCAAACCCTAGGGTTAAGAAAATTGAATGTTTATTCAACTATATGCTTTGTCGCTCAGAAAGCAGAAAAAAATTAAAAGCGATGGCACGTTAACAAAACTGTAATCTTTACAGCAGCATATCCCCGATAACATTGTACGGCAGCCAGAACCTTGCAATGTAAAGAGGAACAGAACTAGCTACAGCCAAGGTTTTGCTTACTGACACTGTTGAACCAAACGCACACAGAAAATGGTTGCAATGTATCTGTTCTTCCTTTAAAAAATCTATGCAACATATCTGTACAATAGGTTCTGTTGCTGTGGCAACATATTATGTTCTGTTGCTGTTGTATGCATGCCTATGCTGAAAAAGGTATAAAATGGCTGGGAAAATTCAAATAAATTTCCAGTTGGCAGCCAGTGCTTGTCTGCAGTATTTGTGTCCTTGTGTTCTTGTTTTATTCCTGCTGTTCAACCTCAGTTCTAAGTATGAACCAACTAGCCTTCATCAAGTTCTTTCTGTGGCAAGTTCATGTTCTCTTTTATATTTCATCTTTATGAAACTTGTTTCAAAAAGCTGTATGAAATCTTTCCACAATAATTTGTTTATGGAACCTGATTGTTGTTTTTGTGTCTTTCTGTATGATTTTTTCTATTCTTTATTTTTCTTTTTCTTAAAAGCATTATGTAAAACGCATGCTTTTGGTAAACTGCTATGGAGATGCCCTGTGCATGAGGTGGCCAGGTTCCCTTTAAGCTGCAAGTTGCAACATTTTTACCTGGTCATTTTCGCAACTCTGTTGCAGAATGAATTGAATTCAATTCAAATTCTGAAGTGAGCAATTTTAAGGCCCTAATTCCAAAATAAGTATGCATTTACACGTTTACTCTGCCTTAATGATAGCGAAATGTAAAAACAAGCACACTATTGTCACATTGTAGTCACGATGAAGAAAACAGTTGCAAAAATGTGAACGACGAAACTAACTTTTATTGGGCGAACCTGTGCCCACAAAAGCAAGTTACACTCAAAACACAACGACAGCGGCTAACACAGTCAGTGATCGTCGAAATATGATATGCGGGGCAAGCGCATTCACTTTTATACATGAGTCATTGAAGTTTCCAGAATAGTCACTGCTACCTGTGTGCCTTCCAGAAAGTACTACACAATTTACGTCACGCACACAATCAGATTACACAAGGCTCGGTGAAAACAGACGATGGACAGAACCATCAATAATGTTTCAATACATGTAGGTGCGTCCGGGGCTAAGCAAGAATGTTTAACCTTTGTTAGCCGGTGAAAAAGCAGTCAAACGAGAAAGATAAACAAGTGCACGTGTAAATGCCATCCTCTTAAGAAGCATAGTGCTGATGCTACAAACGTAACAGGAAAGCGAAATAACAAAAGCACGCTCAACAAAGAAAAAGTAACACAGAAACTGAGTTCCAAAGTTTGTCAGTACTGGTAGAATGGCTTAAGCCATACAACATGGTCTCTTTCAGGTCATGATCAGCACCGCTGTGATAGCGAAATGCCATCAGGCACCGCCTCATAGTCCAGTGCACCAATTCGTCGGATGATCTTGTAGGGTCTGAAGTAGCGTCACAGAATTTTCGCACTAAGACCTCAACCGCATATTGGGGTCATAACCCAAACACGGTCCCCAGGCTGGTACTCCATATATCATTGTCGGAGCGCAGTCGGGCTCAGGTGGGCGAGCTGTTGGGCTTCTTCGGTGCGCTGGAGATGGGTGGCAATGCCGAGATTCTCTTCATCGGTGACGTGTGGCAGCATGGTGTCGAGAGTCGTCGTCGGGTTCCTTCTGTAAACCAGCTTAAATGGCGTGATATGCGTTGTTTCTTGCATGGCCATGTTATAAGCGAAGATTACGTATGGAATGACAGCATCCCACGTCTTGCGCTCTATGTCAATGTACACTGCCAACATGTCGGCGAGGGTCTAGTTTAGCCTCTCCGTAAGACTGCAGGTGAGGCAGTTGTCCTCCTGTAGCCTGTACGGCTGTGTTGCAGAATCGCTTGCATGAACTCCGCTGTAAAAGCCATTCCTTGGTCGGTGATGAGCACTTCCAGGGCACCATGTTGTAGCAGTATATTTTCGACTAAGAATTTCGCCACTTTGGCTGCACAACCTTTAGGCAGGGCTTTTGTTTTGGCGTAGCAGGTAAGGTAGTCAGCAGCCACAACGATCCATTTATTTCCAGATTTTGACGTCAGAAATACCCCAAATGGTCCATCCCGTATTGTTGGTATGGTCGGCAAGGAGGCTCGATTGGCTGTAGCAGTCCTACTAGCCTTGTTGGGGATGTCTTGCATTCATGAACGTCTCGCATGTCTTGACGAAATGGGCAACTTCGGTAGTGAGACGCGGCCAGTAGTATTTCTCTTGTATTCTTGGGGGGGTGTGGAAAAATCCGAGGTGCCTGGCTGTCTGAGCATCATGCAGGGTGCGCAGCATTCCTGGCCACAATGCTATGGGCACAACAAGAAGGTACTTGGTACTTTGCGTGGACTAGGAAGGAGTTCTTTACAAGGACATCGTTTTGCAGGGAAAACAAAGACAAACCTCGCCTAAATGTCCTAGGGAAGACATCAGTATTACCTTCCGAATACTTGACAGCACTTTTGAGCACCGGGTCCACTCGTTCAGTGAAGTCTTCCGCACTTATTGTTCCTAGGAAAGCGTCGTTATCTTCGTCGTATTACAGTGGTGTGTCAATGGGGACTCATGATAGGCAGTTGGCATTAGAGTGTTTGCATCCTAATTTGTAGCCGACAGTGATGTCAAATTCTTGGAGTCTGAGACTCCAACATGCGAAGCGTCCTGAAGGGTCCTTTAAATCTGCCAGCCAACCCAAGGCATGGTGGTTGCTTGCGATTTCGAAGGGCCTGCCGTAAAGGTAAGGACGGAATTTCGTGGTAGCCCAAATGATGACAAGACATTCTTTTTTCGTCATGTCATAGAATAATTGGTTTCTGCATTCAACAGCAACCAACTAGCATAAGCAATGACCCTTTGAAATCTGTCTTTCCTCAGGACTACGACAGCACCAAGGCCTACGATACTTACTTGCGATGGTGTGGATTTCGGTATTGGTGTCTTCATCGAAATGAGTGAGTACTGGTGGTGACTGTAGGCATCGTTTAAGCTCTTTGAATGCTTCTATTTGTGAAGTTCCCACATAAAGTCGACGCCTAATTTCGTGAGAAAGGTTAATGGCTCAGCAATGAGCAAAAAGTTCTTGACGAAGAGCCTGTAATAGGTACACACAAGCCAAGCAATGAGTGCACGCCTTTCTTGTTGGTGGGAACGTTGCAGGCGCCGAGCACAGACTGAATGGCATGACCTTAGCTCATAGATGCCGTCTGGTCTGACAAACGCGGTCTTCTCATGATCCCTCTCATCGACTTCTATTTGCCAGTAGCCAGTCTTAAGATTCATAGACAAGAACTATACTTAGCATTGCACAGCTGATCCAATGCACTGTCTATGCGTAGGAAGAGTTATACATCCTTCTTTGTGATCTTGTTCAACCGATGACAATCGATGCAGAAACGCACGGTTCCATCCCTTTTCTTCACCGAGACTACAGGAGATGCCCATAGGCTTTTCGACGGCTGGATGTCGGGCAGCATTTCATCAACTCATTCCCTTTTAGCTCCGTGTTCTCGCGTCAAAACTCTTTTAGGGCTCTGGCAGAGTGGTCGAGTGCACTCTTCCGTTATTATGCGATGCTTTGCAACTAGCATTTATTGAATCCTTGACGACGTCAAAAAGTAAAATTTATACCGTCGGAGAACACTTTTGAGTTCTCGCTGCTTACTCAAGAGGAGACTTGGATTTATGTTGACGTCTGGTTCGAGAACTATGGTCATCTAGGTTCATCCTATGGCAGAATCCGATAGGACAAACTCATTGCTCGTTTCCACAATTTCTTTGATGTATGCGATTGTCGTGCCCTTGTTGATGTGTTTGAACTCCTGGTTTAAGTTTGTCAGCATCCCTTCCGCTTTTCCTCCGTGCTGTCGAGCGATCCCTCTTGCGACGCAAATTTCACGATCGAACAGTAGACAGTCGCCCTCGATGATGCCTTCTACGTCTGCAGGTGTTTCAGTGCCGACGGAAATGACGATGCTGGAGCGAGGCAAGGTGCTGACTTCATTTTCAAGTACTCTCAAGGCATGCTGACCGGAAGTTCTCTCCGGCGGTATCACTTGATCTGTGGACAGCATATCGACTTCGACTTTAGGTCAATTACTGCACAGTGTTGATTCAGAAAGTCTACGCCAAGAACTACGTGGCATGAGCACTCTTGAAGGTTAACGAACGTAGCAGTGCAAGTCCGGTCACGCACTGTAACTCTTGTTGTGAAGCTTCCCATCGGTGTTATAAGGTGTCCTCCAGCTGTCCGAATATGACGGCCGTCGTATGTAGTCTTGACTTTCTTCAGCTGGCAGCGAAGGGTCCACTGATGATAGAGTAGTCGGCTCCTGTGTCTACTAGAGCGGTGACGTCATGCCCGTTGAGAAGCAAGTTGAGGCCGGTGGTTCTTCATCTGGCATTGCAAGTGAGTCATGGCATCACATTTCAGCAGAGGATCTGCGGTATTTTGACGTACAGCAACTGCACCTCCATCGGTTGCTGCTTTTAATTTTCCGAATATGAGCATACGAACCGGCCACAGGCCGGTACTGTGTATGGTCGTTGCTGCAGTGATAGGTAGCATTTTGGTGACGGCAAACGGGAAGAGCGTCAGGGTCTCCACTGTGTTGGGGCAATGTAGTCGGCAATATCATGAGTTCATTGACCAAGCTGTGGACGCGGCGTGTTGACAGCAAAGCCTCGTAGTCCCAAGTCGCAGTAGGGGCACGGGTGATAGAAGTGACCCACTTCGCCGTGGTGGTAGCAGAGCAGGCGGTGGTCAGGAGCGCGCCATACATCTGTTTTTCTTGGGTAGCTGAACTGGTCGAAGGAAGCGCGAACTGGTGGCTGCGGCGGCAAATAACGGAACTGGGACGTTATCGGGCCCTGGTGCGGGTGCAGAGGGAGCTTGACGGCCGGCTACAGTGGCATAGGTCATCACTTCCTGCTGATGCCGTGGCGTTTCAGGGACTGCTTAATCTCCTCTTGAACAATGTCAGCAATGAATGCCACTAAGGCTACGTCGAAGGGAACATCCTGCGCAGTTCTTGGCGTACGACGGTTCTAAAGGCCTATCGGAGCTCGTCAGAGCCTAGTGCTTGAATTTCGTTCTTCGGCAAAACCACTGCGCAGTTGTATTGGTGGGTACGCATTTCTCAAGTCTTATCAATTGTCGATGCCTCTGTCAAAAACTCAGCTACTGTCTTCAGGGGGTTGGGGATCACTCTGGCAGAAAGTTCTTGCTTTAAGAGCTGCATTAGGAAGCATACTTTTTATCCTCTGCCTTTTCAGGTTGGCGTGCAGGAAAAGACTGGTCATCTTTTCCGTGAAGATGGCGATGGTCTCATTGGGCATTTGCCCTCCAGCAGAGCTTGCCGTCACTCTTTGTGCAGCAAGCTCGTGAAGGTCTGCAGGAAACCGTGGCCAAATAAGTCCCACCTTGTTAAACTGGTTTCTCGATTCTCGAACTACGTTCTGGTGGTATCTTGAAATAAGAAGATAGCATGGCACAGCTTGTCGTCGCTGTTCCAGTTGTTAAATGTAGCGACCGTTTTATACGTTTCCAACCGGTTTTCTGGGTCTTCAAACGATGATATGCGGAAGGTCGGTGGCTCCCTGGGCTGTTGCAGCATGATGGGCGATGCTGGGGCTGCCATTATGGTTGTTGACTTGGCCACGGTCATTCCGGTTGTCTCAGGTAAAATTCCATGCTCTGGGGGCAGGTTTAGTAGCCTGCGGCTTTTTTTTTTTTTTATTCACATACCCTAAAGGCCCTTTACAGGCATTACATAGGGGGTTAAAAATACAATAAAGTGATCATATTGCATAACACAGTGAACAATTAGAAAAGCGCAAACAAACATGCGCTCAGGAAAACAGGGAACATATCTGTATAAAAACAAGTGTTTGAGAAGACGCACACATGTGGACCACAATTCTCAAGACAATGTAAAAAAATACACTTCTGATATTATTAATCTATTAAGGACCAGCACAGAGTAAGCACT
The DNA here is from genome assembly GCF_038994185.2 of Dermacentor albipictus. Classification (NCBI taxonomy): domain Eukaryota; kingdom Metazoa; phylum Arthropoda; class Arachnida; order Ixodida; family Ixodidae; genus Dermacentor; species Dermacentor albipictus. The sequence continues at coordinate 653,360 of NW_027225607.1, forward strand.
TCAGTTTGTTCACAAATGCGTTGCAATTATTTTCGGAAATGATTTCTGCAGGTAGTTTATTCCAATGATAAATGGCAAGGAACAATGGTGAGTGACGCATAAGTTTGGTGTGAGCTATCTTGGGTTGCACTTTGAGGCAGTGGTCTAATCGGGGGAAAATGCGATGTGCTGGTTTGATATGAGATTCTGTAAACGTTGAAGGATTGTGATAAAGCTTGTGAAAGTGACATAGCAGGGTGACAAGTCTTCGCTTTTCAAGTGAGCTTAAATTTAGAGATGATTTAATATCTGTGATGCTGGAGTAGCGAGCGTATTTCCTTGTGATAAACCTAGAAGCCTTATTTTGAAGTGATTCCAGTTTATCGGCAAGATAAGCTTGATGCGGGTTCCAGGTGAAACTGGCATATTCTAGCCGAGATCTGACTAAAGTTGAGTATGCTAAGAGTTTGGTTGCCTGATTTGCAAAGTACAAGTTACGCCTAATGAAACCGAGGGTTTTGGATGCTTTGGTAGTTATATATTCAATGTGTTTGTGCCATGTCAAATCAGAAGTAATGTGGACACCTATGTATTTGATTGCAGGAACTTTTTCAATGGCCACGTTACAGATAGAATTAAAGATGGGTTCCGTGACTCTAGCCGTCGTAAATGTTACAAGTTTAGTTTTTGAAACGTTTATTTCCATATGCCATTGTTCGCACCACTTAGTGATTTTGTCAAGATCTGATTGCAAAGCATTAGTGTCATGAGGGTCAGTAATCTTTCTGTAAATGACACAGTCGTCCACAAATAGTCTAATTGTAGAAGTGAGGTTGCTGCTTATGTCATTAATGTAAATAAGGAAGAGGATCGACCCGAGCACCGAACCTTGCTCGATGGTTCAAGGCAACACTGATATTGTCTTCTGTACGTGAGGGTGATGGGGACGTGTGATACATGAATGCAAAAGCACCTCCACCAGATGTCACATTGTAGTGACTATGAAAAAAAAATTGTCGCAAAAATGTGAACCGCAAAACTAACTATTTATTGGGCAAACCTGTGCCCACAAAAGCTAGTTACGCTCAAAGCACAATGACAGCGGCGAACACAGTTGGCGATCGTTGAAATCTGATCTGTGGGGCAAGCGTGTCGTCTTTTATACAAGAGTCATCGAAGGCTGCAGAATAATCACTGGTTCCCACGTGTCTTCAAGAAAGTACTACACAATTCGCATCAGATTACACAAGGTTCGGTGACAACAGACAACAGATAGAACCATCGATACCCTTCCGATACATGCAGGTGCGTCCAGCACTGAGCAATAACGTTTAACCTTTGTTAGCCGGTGAAAAAGCGGTCACCCGAGAAAGATAAACAAGCCCAGAAGCAAAACAGCGCTTGCTACGTCGAGGCCATTGCAATTCTAACCTGAGCAAGTTGGGGGATTACAAATCCCGACAGGTTTGTTGTAGCTGTAAGTTATCTATAAATTATTTTATACATGAGAGACGCTGTTTCAAATAGTGTTTTCTTGCTATAATGAAGTCAGCAGCATGGCAAAAAAATTCGTCATAAGCGGTAACTCGATATAAACGACCACATGAGAAAAGGTAAATCAGTCCAGTTTTAATTGTGCCACAACTGCGAGGAAGTCAAAATACAATGTATTCAGTGAAGCAAAACGTTATTCAGGTGCAAGAAAGGCAGTGAGCTTTAGCTGTTTCAAGTTCTTAGAGGGCGCGAGCAACCCCTGCTCTAATTTGACCAAGCATTGCATGAGGCCATGGTCGCTGCTCATGCATTCAACCTTATTTCGCAGCAGGCGTAGGTACTCCCGTGTCTGCACCATAATTGGCACTTCACATGGCTCTTCATCCGCCAGCTCTTCGTTTTCGTTGGGGCCACCAACAGTGTCAACTAGTATCTCCACATCTGTCGCTGGGCAACCATGGAAGCAGCAGCATCAGCTAATGCGAATGTTTCGAAGTCGCCTTCTACCTCTTGGCCAACAATTTTATGAACAGCCTCGTGCACATCGCTGCAAGTCCAGTCATCGTCGGGCTGGTCATTGTCAGGGTCGCTGATGACGTCGCAGAAAAAGCCAGCATGCACAGAGCAGTTGGCGACCTTCAAAGGTGCGAGTTCTTTCCATGAAAATTTCAGCAAATGGATCGCACCAAGCAAATCAGTGCTGCAGCTCTTGCTGGCGCCATATTCTGTGAGCATGTGCTGCAGAAGATCCTTGTGGTACAGCTTCCAGGTGGTCTCAATGATGGCCTGATCTATCGGTTGCAGTACCACAGTTGTGCTTGCAGGCAAAATTCCAGAATGATTGCCTTCAGTTTGTTGATCTTCCCGTGGCTCGAACAATTGTCAATTGTGAAAAGCACTTGCCGATTCTTTGCGTCACACTGTCTATCCAGAAGGCGCACATACTCTTCAAAAATAACAGCAGTCATCGATGCTTCTGTAGATGCATTCCTTGGGAATAGTTGCATTTCAGAAGCACTGCGGCTTCTCCGCCTTCCCCAGTCTCAACAAGGGAAGGTTGTCCTTGCCTGTTGCATAGGCACCAAACAGCACCGTGAAATGCTCCTTGCTCTGTTTTTCTCTGGATGAGAATAAGCAGGCGGTAGTGAGCATACGATTCGGTAGCATCTTGTAGAAGAATGCAGCCTCATCAAGGTTGTAGATGTCTTTATACTTTTCAATAAGAGCTTGGAGCCTATGTTAGTGCCATATGTCTACAGTGTCACGGTTCACGGCTGTGCTTTTGCCAACAATCAACTTCGAGGTGATGCCATGTCGTTTCTTGAACCACTCAAGCCAGCCATTGCTGCAGTTGAAATCTATATGGCCCATTTCGAGGGCGAGAGCTTCCGCTTTTGCAGCTAGTCCAGGTCCAGGTCCAGTAGATCTGCACTCCTGAAGTTCTTCAGCAACTGTAGAAGTGCACCTCCCACTTCATTGTATTTTGAATCATGATTCCTCTTTTTCATTGCTGAGGAGCTCTATTCAAAGCCATCCACACAGCTTCCTTGTTTTTCAATACAGTTGATAAAGTAGACGGCGGTACGCCAAACTCCTTTCTACGGTAGGGGCTTTGCATGATCACTGGGCAATATTTTCCCAAGGTGTGTAGTCGTGAAGTTTGTGCAGCCACAATGTTTAGGAGTATTTTTAGCGCACTGTTGTCGACTACACTGTGCTAATTCTATGGTTCAAGTGTTTGTGTTTGTGCACGGTAGCATCCGTGTCATTGACAAATGTCTAAGAACAAAATTCAATGAGCCTACCATGCATTTAGACCGCTTGTTTAAAGTTGGATGGCGCGAATAGAGCATGATCGGCTTGAGAAAATCACCAGAAAAACACCAGCTTGCATTGATCCGCCATGTTGATAGCCTGACTCGCTGCTGGTGCACTCGGATTTTTCGTGTTTTTGCCACGTTATTGGTTGATTTGCACCGTGAAAAGTTCAACGAAGCTAGGGGCGGTGTTTTATTGCGATGCAGGCCAATTATGGTGAGCGGCAAGCAAATTTCTAGACCAGCTTCCCCAAAGTCATCTTCCCGATCTGTTAACCTAGCTCCTCGCGTCCAACATGGCATGTATAATAGGAGGGACACTTCTTTTGTGCTTTTTGGCACATTTCTGCACTAGAAGTGCTCTTGAGAGCGGTAAAACTTTGCTCATCAAGCACACCCCATGCAATGCTACAGCGCAAGTCTGCCTGCGGTCTTTTAGCCACTTTTCGGCATTCAAGAGACCGCGGTTTTCTGGCTTCGCAAAGCATCAGGAAAACTCTATTTTCGTGTGGATTCTATAATGGGGGACCCCTGCGATACGATTTCAACCGAGATTAACGGTTCGGGAGCGCTGCACCATGGAATTTGACAGCTTCCACTCGCTCCACTCGAAACAGCTGGGAGCATTCGGCACTCGCTTGGTACCCATCATTAGGCAGTGATCATTTGTGGGTTTGGTACTTTTGTGGCCTGTTCTGTGCCTGCAGGAGACTAATTCGTGGGCTGTATTAATTTAGCTCTGCATGCGCAAAAGGGTCGCCGCCGCTGAGTGGCGGCGATGCCTCCGCTCACCCCTTCGCTCTAAGCGGATCAAGCTCTTCGTGCGCTTCGAGCAGTGCGGCTTAAAATGCATGCGTTTGGGTCGGGACCGGAAGACATTTCGAATAAGGCAACGTATCAAGTAAAGTGATTTCTTTATAATGAAAGATTACCGCACTTCACAAGTTATAGCATCGAGAGTACGCATTTCCCCGTCGAATGAGTTATGCCAATCGTATTAAGGAGGAACACATGGGTTTCAGGAAATGAGTTGTTTTTGGCTTAAGACATGACATTTTCAGCAAATATTCCATCTTAACGAAAAACGGGAACACCAACCAAGATGAAAAATTGAACGTTTCGGCTCCCACGTGGGAGTCAAAGTGAACAATGCGAGTCAGCAGAAGGTTATGCAGGCGGAAGCATCCCACGCACACATGTGGTAGGCTGCCGCCACAGCAGTCGGGATGAACATGAATAATCATGGCGCATGTCTTTTTTTCAGTCGCAATATAATACGTGCCTTGCCCAAGTCTGTTTCATGACTGAAAGATACCAAGTGCTCAGCCATTGGGTTTGAGGTAGTGTTTTTCTTGTTTACATTGTTTGCGGGCTGTTGTAATTTTTGCCTAACATTTCGTCATGCCACCTTCCCGACCAGATGGGATTTCGTCAAACCCTGGATTTGGTATTCAAGCTTGTGTGTTTATGGCAAATAACCAATTTGATTTTTTCTAAGGTAACTAAAAATAAAAGTTAAAATTTGGTAGTGTAAGAAATTTGCAGGCGAGATGCAAAAAGAATTTCCCAGAGCAAGAGAGCTAAAATTAGGCAGGTAAGTCGCTACGCCACCACCCACTGTGGTGGCGTAGCGGCTATGGTGTTCCAATGCCAGGCACCAGGCCGGGATAGAATCCTGGCCCCGTCGGCTGTATTTTGATAGGAGTGAAATACAAAAACGCCTGTGTTTTGTGCATTAGGTCAAGTCAAAGATCCCCTGATGGTCAAAATTATTCTGGAGTAACCCACTACGGTGGCACATAAAACTGATAAGGCAGGAAACTTTCTGAATGTCCAAAGAATGCAAATTGAGATATTATTGTTTGTGTGTATACTTTAGGTGAAGTTTTGAAGTTCCAAAGTTCCACATTACAAGTGCGAACTTTTGTTGGTGACCTCTACAAGGTTTCAAAATGTTTCTGTGTCCTAAAATACTATATACAGTCAAATTTCAATACACCGAATTTTAAGGGACCGCTAAAAATCGTTCGTTATTTTTATTTGAAAATTCCGAATATTGAAAAAGCTCTTATTCTCATGGAAAATCGTAAATGCAACAAAAGCAGTTGCCTACATTTCCTGGGAATACATCCACAGTCGCGCTAACGTTTAAAAGCATGGAAAAAAGCACTGAGTATTCGTAAATGAATGCATGTTTATTTGAAGAAATGGTGCAATCCCCCCACACCTTTGCAATGTCAATTTGCTTTTTTCCAGCATCCACTTGAGAAAGGATATCCACCTTTTCTTGGAAAGAAAATTGCTCCCGCTTTTTTTTTTTTTTTGTTGCTTCCAGAGCTCATTGCAAACATCTAACATTTAATGCGAACAAAACAGCCCTCCAACAAACGTGCCGAGGTACCCGGCTGACGGAACAAAGACGCCGAGGGCCGGTGAGGCCCGATTCCAAGTGCAGGCAATGCCGATAGGGCAAACACAAAAAGAAGGGCAGGAGCATAGAGAAATATAGGCAGGCATACTGATAATGATGGTAGTGGCACATATGAAGTATTTGTCATCGTTTGTGCCATTTACGTTCGAAATTCGTTATTGTGAAGTGTTATTAAGATACGATGACAATGAAATTCGGTGCATTTTTCTAAAAAATTTGGTATTCTGAAATTCATTGCAGCAAAAAATTTTTACATTCAACCAATGGGCATTTGGTGGGCATTTTCAAAGTGTGCGTTAATTTGAAAAAATCGTTAATGTGAGGTTCGCTCTTACGGTATTTCACTGTACCACAGTGATTCTTCACTCTGCGGCTTTCAAGTATACAGGCCAAAAAGGAAGAACTAAGAAATATTTCAGAAATAGTTAGTAATTTTTTAATAAATTATTCATCACTAAATAATTATTTCAGAAGAACAAAAAACTAAAAAGAGTGAAAAATATATATTTCATGTTACAGGAACAGCTAGCTTTTTCTGAAGCAGCATTTTTGGCCCAAAAGTAAGCTGCAATGATGTTTCTTTTTTTTTTTTTTCAAACGAGACCAAGATGGCCTGGCTCTGATAAGCCATTTCGAAAAAGTGAATGGCACAAAACGAGTCATTTTCAGTACTTCCATGGGCAAAACTGAGCATTTAGTGGAATAAACGCAGCATTTTTTTGCCCCATCATTTTAAGCTAGCTTTTTTCCCAGTAGGTGCATTGTGATAACAATACTAGAAAAAAAAATGAAAAATAACTTTAAAAATTTTTTTGTCTCCAAGACCCTTGTCCCCACTTAAATAATGAATGATGCTGGAGAAAATGAGATTAGCTTTGTCTGTAAGGTATTAAGCTAATGGCATTAGAATGACAGGCATCACCAAGTTAAGGTAATTTTCTGTGCCCACGTGGCACGAGATTGGGTAATCCAGCCAAGGAGTAGAATGACATGGGCAACATAAAAAAAAAATTCTGTTGAATGAAAGATGAAATAAAAATTAAAACTAGTTTGCAAGCTCAGAAAGGTTGAGGGGCCTTTTTTAAGTGATGGGATTTTGCATACTTTCTCCCAATGATACATCTCTAACACTTCATTTTTGCAACAAAACCTCAGTGTTGCTTGCAAGCGTTGGTTACTACTAGTACACGTGAAATTAAAACACAAACATCAATGTCACAATGAAACTTGCCACCAAAAGGGCATGAGATGAACACATATGGCCTACCTCTTCCCTTTAAGGGCCTTCATGTCAATCATGCCTCCTGTCTTCAACTTGAAAGGGTCATCCTGCAATGTTATAAAAAGAAAAAAAAAACGGGCCCAATACATAGAAGGCTTGTTTTGAATTGCTGCCACAACGGAAATGTTATCGTAGTTAGCAGATTGCAACTTGTGCACTTTCCTTTAAACCCACCTTCGTAAGATACTGCCACATTAACGCACAAAAAAGTCACAGTGTCCCTCGAAAAGTGAATCATTAGTTATGATAGCAAATTAGTAGACGGCTATATGAAATAAGGTCAGTAGATTTATCGGCCATATAAACTTGGAAACATTCGCTTACTAACTGAATTAACAAGCACCCCATAGGCAAACTTGGTAAACATCACACTTGATGACTGCAGACACTCACTGTCAAAAAGTTGGAGTGAGCAAGTGCGGCAGCAGCAGCGAGCGAAGTGGCCTTCGTGCTGTCTATCGCTTCAACGCAAACAGCCCCAAGGACGCAGCATGCACTAAGGTATGCAACCATACATGCACTAGCTTGCACGGCATGCAACCATACACCGCCGCACAAAGTACGCAGTTGCTGGCAGAATAGAAGCTGTCCCCTCCTTCCACACGCGCTGCCTTCCCTTTTCCCTCCCTATCACACGAGAGATTGAGTCATGATTGTCAGTTCCCTTGTGCCCGGTCGCAAAATGCGCAGCTGTTGCTGGAGCCCAATGCCTCCCTCCCTCCTTCCCTTTCGTTCCCATCCCCCCACAGCCTTTTGTGCGTCAACCACAAGACTACGAAAAGTGACAAGTGCTCCTGCTCGCCGTTCTACGTCGGCATTTGTCCTGATGCAAACGGCCACAGTGTGGGTGTCTGTAAAGCACAACTGCATATTAGTTTGGTTACTGCTTGACACCGGCAGACAGAGAACGTTCATCTGACGCGACCTGTCCAAAAGGCTCGACCTGCCTTCCCTTGCAACAGAATACCTCTGTGTTGACGTGTGCTGCTTCCAAGTGTTCCCACCATTGCAGCTGTCAAAGCATCAGGCTCAAACTTCATAGTAATTTCTACTCCTGCGATATCACGGTAGGCACATCGGAGGCACTGTGATGACTCCAGCCATTGGTCAAGACCTCCTCGCACTGCTGCATGAACACAAGAATCTTGTCGCTGATGAGCACCGACTGGGCGATCGGCCGATTACGACAATCAGTGCTACTATAGGATCAAAATACTATTGGCGCATAGTGACTGGAAGAATAAAATGCCTAAGCCATGACCTATGTGCAGTTGAGACGGTCTTCGGTTGGACACTGCAAGGCATCTACCCAGTAAGGCCCACCAAGGACTTGCGTAATTAGAACTCCAGCACACCTTGATGTGAGCAGAAGGGGCAAGCAGCATATGATATTCAGGCATCCTTACATTAGCTCTATGGGGTACGTGGCAGTACCTCAAAGGCATCCGAATTACCAGGCATGTCAAAAATGGGCCATCGACTGTATTGTACTAACCTAAATGAGGCTTCCAACACATGTAAGTAACCAGAAAGTGCAACGCTTTGGAGTACATCGCTGTGCTAGAACAGCGTACAGGGGGCAACATACGTCTTGCTATTTCATCTGACACTCAATTTCTTGCAATCTAGTCTGGAAATCGTTTGGAGTGCATAAACTGTTGGGCAGCTCAAAGTTATCATCACCTCCCCGTGAGGTGGAAATGCCACCCACCATTCTGGTTTGCCACTGACCGCTCTGGTCGTACTGTCCAGCTCTTTGAAGGGTCAGTTTTTTTTTTCTTTTTTTCAATTCCAGAGTGTTTTCAAATTACGTGGGGACATAGAAAGAAATCTGAAGTAGAAGCTGAGAAAAATCACACTCTTTTAGTGTGCTGTTGACAAAAACTAGGCTTAGAGACGTGCCTTGCAGCGCAGATTGTGCAGCTTTCTGCTGATGCAACGCCGCCATAGTGGTACCTCTGCATAAAGGAGAGATTGGAGCTTCAGACAGCTACAGCACCGTACTTCCCCGTGCAAAACTAAAAGGAAAAGAACCAAGTGAAAAGAGGAATATCTGGCATTGCAATTCATTACAGCTGCCTGTGCGCAAAGGAAGCATGTTTCACATGTATTTTGACAGCAATGAGCTGAGCATTTCTTTATTCTGTCAACAATTAGCAATCACGGTAGGGTGAAGCAGAATGCATGGTCGAATTGAAAATGCAAAGAAAGAAGCCGCACTTTGGCCCGAAAGGCAAAGCACCCATTGCGATAGCAAATTAATTGACAGCTATACAAAGTAAGGATAGTAGTTTTATCGGCAGTATAATATTGCAAACATTCGCTTACTAACTAAATTAACAAGCACAGTGTCATCCATGAACAGGAAAACATCAACAAATATCACTCTATGACCGCAGAAACTCACTGTCAAAACGCTGGAGTGAGGAAGTGCGGCAGCAACAGTGAGCGAATTGACCTTCATGCTGCCCCTCGCTTCAACGAGAACTAACCGTCGAAAGCACAGTGCATACGAAGCTACCAGCACTCGGTGCACTTTGTCCACATCACAGATCGCTTTCAAGATAGGACGCCTGCCACATCAGCCACCAGAGTAGAATGCCAGCCCCATGCCTCCCCTCAGTGCATCGTGCGCACCAGACTGAGCCACGATTATCGGGTGACTCTCGCAAGTTTCACTCACACACATAGTATTCGGTGCAAAGGCGACGATGTTATCACGCTTGCACTTTATATGGAACATCACGGCAACGACAGGAATCCCTCTAGAGTGTCCATATATAATTGCTATCACAATGAAAAAAAATTTTTTGCATATGCACCCCCCTTTCTATGCTGCATCATAGGACCGCGTTTCTTTCACTGTTGTTAGGATGGCAATCTGGGCATGTTGGTTTTGCATATTTAGGAGAAAGGTGCAAAAATGATGACACAAGAGGGATAATAAAGGAGAACAAGTTCATTTGAATGTGTACCCCCCCTTTACCAACCTCATGGCTGGTTGCAAAATGTCCACCCCTCAAAGAAATGCGTCATTGGCACACGCTATCATCCTCCGTCCACTACAACCACATTTTTATTCAGATGAACTTCACGATGCCACTAATTTCTTTCATATCTGTTTTTCTTCCCTGCCTCTGTTCCTACATGGCAACTTGCCACACATATCATAGAATGCTCAGCCACCATGCCTATTACCATCCTCCTGTAACACCAGAACTTTCATGATATTCTTGTAGGCTCTGTGACAAGCTGAGCTTACACTATAGATAGAACACAAATCTAAGTAACTCTGCAAACTTAGTCTTGACCCTTGACGGACCCAATTTCCCCGATAAGCGATCATGCATTTCTCACTTTTTCCATTTTCCCACTTGCAATGAAAACTAATAAAGGGAAGAAAATTATTGTCGATCACAAGAGAGCTACCTTCAATGCCACAAATTGTGAATTCTCTGAATCTATGGTTGTCGTTTCATAAGGTTTGGACAAGTGCAACATTCAATACACATGGAGAATGCGAAGTCGAACGATTAACAAGGAAGCCCATCCATATTCGTATCATCACTTCTAATCCTCAAGCACCATGCTATAACAGTAGCACCATGTCAAACAAAAAGAAGTGTCTTGATCATTTAACTAACCAATCACCAACCAAATCACAGTGGGCAAAACAGAATGCTGCATCTGATAGGCAAATATTAATGCACTAAATGTCACCAAAATATATTTTTCTAACTAATGTTCTTGCTACGCCACCAAACACTAATGTATCCAAATTCTGGCACATTATAAACCCTTGTACAGATGATATCACCCTAACTCATTGGGTAAAGCTGTTCCTATTGACAAATGTGCAACTATTTTACATACCAGGTTTAGTAAAAACTGTTCTTGTAGACTTAACCCAGATTTGCCTTTTGTGGTGCAATGTGATTACTTACCTGTGCCTCAAGTGATTATTTCTGCAGTTGCTGTTGCCACACTGATTGACAAATTGAGATACATTCATCATAAGGCTACAATTCCATACGGTGAATACCTCCAAGCTTGGCACAATAATAGCAGACAGACAGACAATGAACTTTATTTGATCCTGAGGAGCTTCAGCGGAGGCCCCTATCGGGGACCCGCGGAAGCCGCTGGCCGCGTCCAAGTCGGGGCAGGAACGCCGTGATGTTCCGCCCTTTCTCGGGCCCTCTGGATTGCCTCTAGTTGTGTCTGAAGCGAAGGGCTCCGGAGTGCCTCTTCCCAGCCGGCTTCGCCGGAGAGAGGGCCGTTAGGTAACGCGGGGCATTGCCAGAGCATGTGCGCTAAGGAACAATAGATCTCATTACAGTCCGGACAGCTCGAATCGACGTCTCTGTAGATACGGCTGAGAAAGCCCAGCGAAGGGAATGAGCCCGTCTGGAGCATTCTAAGTAAAACTGTCTGAGACCTGTCTAACTTCGGGTGAGGAAGAGGATAGGCCCTTCTGCTAAGCTGATAGTGAGATGTTATCTTGTGAAAAGTAAGGAGCGGATCGTTCTGCTGGATTTCATCCTGTCCCCATGAGGCCTCCATGCCGCCGCCGCGTGTTAGATCTCGCGCACGGTCATGGGCAAGCTCGTTGAGGTTAGGTATGTTCTGATGAACGTCCGCACCCATATGGGCGGGAGACCAACAGATGAAGTGAGTGCCAGGGTTTGTTCTCTTTTCCAGAATGGAGGCAGCCTCATGGGCTAGGTTACCCGATTCGAAAGCTTTGATCGCCGCTCGTGAGTCGGTGAAAACGTTGGTGCGCGAGGGGTCGGTCATGGCCAGGGCTATGGCGACCTGTTCCGCGACTAGCAACTAAGCTTTTTCAGCAATCCTTAGACCCATCAACCTTACCTACAGAATAGAAAACTGAGAAACTGGTTTCACTCTACAAATTTTGTATTAAATTTTCTCTCACTAATTATAGGCAATATCTCTAACGAGCACTTATTTTAAAATGCTCGAATGTATAGATGTACCATATTTACTCGCATAATGATCGCACTTTCTTTTCAAGAAAAACGGATGCAAATTTAGGGGTTGGATCATTACGCTGGTTAAATTTCCCGTGAAAATAAAAAAAAGCATTTTTTTTTCATCCCGCATTTGCTATGGAATGACAACAGGTAGACAAACAGGCTCCTGCCACTGTTAGAGTGTGTGACACCAAAACAAAAATGGCAGCCTGCGAAGCAAGCCAACGCACTGAGCGCGGCTTTTTTATGCGAAGCATATTACGAGAGCTCAACCCAGCTCCTCAGGCGCGGCGGTGTCGCCTTCAATACCACGTGACACCGTGACGTCGCGACAGAGGAGAAGTGGCTTTGGCTCAACTCTTGCAAGATGGGCTGGGTGGGAATCGAACCAGGGTCTCCGGAGTGTGAGACGGAGACGCTACCACTGAGCCACGAGTACGATGCTTCAAAGCGGTACAAAAGCGTCTCTAGTGAATGCGGTGTTGCCTTAGAAACGAGCTGTTTCTAACGCTCAGGCGTGCGTCGCTTGCTCAGGCGCACATTTCGTTGCCGCGCCGAACGCTGCGTTGCTCGACGCTCACCGCGTCCAATGCGGGGCGCGTAGTCGCTGCGCCGTAGCCCATTGTAATGGCGGGTCGATGGGAACGCTGTCGCGTTCCACTCTTGATGGCGAAGCAGAGTAACGCATGAGTTGTTTCTTCGTCTAGCCGAACCAAATATAGCCAAGCAACAGCAGTTCACCAGGCTAAACAGTGGTTCAAGAACTAAAATAAAGGCTAGTATGCTTCGCATCCTGGGCTTAACCTTACCTAAGCCACAGCCATTTTTTTCTTCTCGTGAGTACATTACGTGCATTGAAACAGTTTATTCCATATCAGCAATGAATAATATCGTTAATATCAGCAAGTTTGCAGCCATAACGTAGCCATGTCCACTTTGGGGGGACAGAAACAGAGATGGGCGCGCATAGCAGCCAGTGACATAGAAACACATGGCCGGCATGCTGCGAAAACTGTGGCATTTGTCTTCACTACTATCCTAATTTGGCAATGTTTCCGCTAAGGGTGGTCGAATACCTTAGCTGTGTTACAAGCGTCGGCGTATGAATAGAGTACACTTCCAATGTATAAGTGCAAGCGTGGCTACTATCGTTGCCGCTTGTGATTTGTTGCATGCCCACGAGTGCAGACAAGAAGAATCGAAAAGTGCCTTTTTTGTTGTTGACTACACCCATTATAAAGCCTACAAGTAATAAAGCCAAGGCAAGTTTGGTTGTAGCTTCTGTTTTTTTTTTCATGGAAGAGTGGAAAGTGTGAAAGGAATGAAATGGGGCATCTGCTTAATTGGTGCGTGCAGACCGCTTGGTACGTCTTGGGGTCGTTCACGTAGCATTCACAATTTCATAATTTATTAGTAACAGCTCGACAGCATTTGACAGATGGTAAGCACGATCATAATTAGTTAGACTTGGCACATGACATATCGCTGCAGCAAGTTCGGAGTGCGATCATTACATGGGAAAGAAAAAAAAAGAATTTTGATGACAAAATTCAGGGGTGCGATCATTACACGAGTGTGATGATTAAGCAAGGAAATACAGTATTTGCCCGAACTTTGTCCCTCTGGCTTCATATGAATGAATGAATTCTGGGGTTTTAGGTGCCAGAACCACGATTTTATTATGAGGCATGCCATAATGAGGGACTCCGGATTAATTTTGACCACCAGAAAATCTATAATGTGCCCTTGATGCATGGGACATGAGGATTCTTGCACTTTGCCCCCATCAAAATGCGGCCGTCGCGGCCGCGATTCGATCCTGGAACCTTGTGCTACGCATCACAACACCATAGGCATTAAGCCACCATGGCGGGTTTCCGGCTTCGAATGGTTTTGTGACTTTGCAAATATAAATGCAACAAATCACAATGATTATGCAATTTGCGGAGAGTCTGGTTATGTTTAGAAATACAGAGTCGCTTCAAAGCCTATAAAGTGCAGAAAAATGAAGCTACACGAATGCGACAAGCACGAACGTAAACTAACCATAGCTGAACAATTACAGCGCCAGAGTACTACCCTCTGGTAATTCTTGTACAATAGGTATGCAGTAGGTTGAGCACCTGCAATAGCTGCCACAGCCTGGCCTGCTTAATGCTGTGTGTGATATGCGAAGGAAGGCAAACAAGACAGGGCCCTTTACTGCAATCGATCAGCAGTACCATTTCAAACAGGCAGTCAACATACAAGATGGTGGCCACAGCACGTTTCTGGTGCTTCCAATCGTTTCCGGTGCTTTGCTGTTTTTCTAAAAAAACGGGTGGCAGCCATGTGCTGTAGAAGCATTTTACCTAACTTAAATGGGCACAAAACACATTTGAGTACTTCTTGGACTCTGTTAGCATTACACGAGTAGACAATACAAGAACTAATGTTATGGCAAAATTACATTCATACGAAATTCTATTTTTGTGACATTTTGTTGAGATACAAAATGCATTGAAACCTGTGGGCATTCACTGGGGATACAAAAGTATTTCACTGTGACGAGAATTTCGTTCCCTTGTGCTTTTGTTATCATTGGGTTCGACAGCACAAGCTTACAGCATATGAGAAATCATTACGTTTACGAGGGTTTCAAAAAATGGTGCTTAAAATCTATTACTACATCAATTCTGCCCCCTTAAGATGTCACTAAAGGTGCAGTTATTAAAACTGTGATATCATTGTTCTAAACTGAAAACCAAGTTTATTATTTTTGCTAGTTTCAATAATCTTTCTTCAGAAAATTGATGGCTTAGTCAAACACCTTCTTCCTACACTCTTTAACTGCCACAGACCTAATCAAATTGGGCGCAGTCAAGCAAAATGATTTCCCAATTTAGATAGAATCTGTTTTCACACTTGGTTCACAGCCATCCTCAGACAACTCGTCATGTTCGCGACCATAGAATGTTCTTTTTACACAAGCAAGCAAGACATTACAACTGTTGTAAAAGAGTTTCTTACATTCCAAAACTGCCGAAATTTTGTTATTCCTATTACATCAAGTGGCTCTTTCTGCTTGCTGAAAGTGAACCTGCAACCTCCTGCCACAAGACAGAACAAGATGTTCATCTCAGTTACTACTTGCAGAATTCATTTTGTCCAGGTCCAGTGAGGAACTACTTCTAGCAAGGCATCCATTAAGATTTCTTGCACTACTCAAAACAGGCGATTCTGGGTGAGGATAACTGTAAGTAACTTTAATCCTAAATAAATGCAAGGCACGACAACATGGATGTTTGGTTCAACAAGAATAGGTGTTGCTTTCAAGTGCACAATGGCTGCAGGAAGCAGTTCAACCCATTATGCTTGCTGTACAAATGAACGAGCATTACGTTTGGAATGTTGTTGCCCTTCAATATACAGAATATGCATATTGCACTCATTCAGTCATTTCCACACAAATTTCACTTGTCACCCACCATATCAGAGATGGTGCAGAGCTCTGCAACTTGTTCTAAGCCACCTCGCAAGTTTGTTCAACCTAACCTTGCCTTACAATTTCTCTTCCACATTAGAACTACAAATTTTACAGACATGGATAAAGCTGCCTGCTTTCCTGGAGCCCTACTCCTAGCGTATTAATAAAAGGCCATTATCCCTGCCCTCCAGATAGAGCCACCAGTTTTTGACAGCCTTGGTTGGTATCATGAGGGACAACAATAAGGGCGATGTTCACTCGTTGCCCAAGTGTGCTCATGCCAGATCACAGCACAAGTGGCTAGCAAAGCATGAAAGCACGACGAGCATCTGCTGGGAACTTGTGCTTGGGCCCAAACACATGGAAAACCATTGCTCTACGACAAAAGTGTACTGGAACATCAGTCATATATTCTAGTACAGACCTCACTGATCCTTTCAACATCAAGAAATGCAGCTGGAAGTCAGTACAAAAAAAGGGACACCACTGGAGCAAAGGTCCAACTTACAATCACAAGTTCCTCCTTAGCAGTGAGCTTTTTGCCCAAGTTGAGGCCTATGACGCTGACACCATTGGGCCGTTTACGAAGCTTTTGGATCTCCTTGGTGTCTTGAAGAATTTCCCTGCAGTAAACAGAACGCTTCATCCATGAGGCAGTTGTGCAAGATATCTGAAGCTTATCTAAGGCATTAGGTTGAAAATTCAATTTCTTGTTTCTTGCTTACTTAGATGTGAGATTCACTGGCAAAGATCCCTGCCGTCATTGTTCCTTGCAAAACAGATGTTTTATTCCTTTAACATTAATATGCAGTTTAAACAAGCAGTAAGGGTTCAAACTCTTTTCAGTATGTTTCCACATTAAGCAAGCATAAGCTCACATGTGAAGGATGTAGACCATCGCAACTTTAATAAGGAGCATCGACTGGAGAGCCGGCCAGCGCCATGCAACGTAGCACATTGGTGAAATGGTGAAGAATATGCGCGGGCGCGCAGCCCAGTGCAAGTGTCCTCGGCTGTGCTGTTCTGCCAGGCAAAATAACCCCCTGTGCTTTTTTCTGCCTTATCGGATCCCCCTTTTCTATTTTTATCTCTTATGAATGCCTTACACAGCCATGCAGAAAGTGCAAGCATCCAGGAAGTCGAGACACACTCAGATGTTGCTGTCTTCATTTTTGCACACTTTTGTATGTATGTGTGTGTGTGTGTGTGTGTGTGTGTGTGTGTGTGTGTGTGTGTGTGTGTGTGTGTGTGTGTGCGCGTGCGCGTGTGCGCGCGCACTTGGAAATAATGTTCGTGGACTAGACAACAAATGTCACTGTATTGCGCCAGCCGACACTGTAAGGGGTCATGATCACAGCTTCAGGTATTTAATAATGCCTTTACCATGCAAACAAGCAATGACTTTTGCACAATATGAAAAATGCCTTTTCGAGTGCGGAAACAAACGAGAGAGGCTGCAATATATATGTCCCTACAGTGTACATCCCAGAGGGAGATGGCAAACACGTTGGGTATAACGCAAGCCCCTGTTAACAGAATCGTGCAGGCATTCAGAGATGAGGGGCACACTGGTGATGCAGCAAGAAATTGTGTCTGCAAAACTATTGAAGACACTGAATTGGTTTCCGTTGCTGATGCTAACCCTTCCATGACTGCTGCTCAGGTCAGAGATGTGGTCGGCTGTGATGCTTGCACAGAACTGGTGAGACAATGGCTTTTCAAAGCAGGTTTCAGAAACCCAAGCGCTGCCAAGAAGCTGCTTCTTTTCAGTAAGGCGAGAGGAAAGATGTTTGCATTCCCTGAAGGTTATCTTCAGTGGACTGCAGATGAATGGTGAAACATGGTGTTCACTTACAGTCCCCATTTTGCAGCCAGTGGAGCCAAAAGCATGTCTACCAACCAGACCTCATGAGGGGCATATTATGTCAGAGTTTTTATTAAGCTTAATTTTGTGCATTTTTTTAAATCATTCGTACTGTAGTTTTATAGTCATCCAGTCTTAAGAACAGCATACACACAGACATAAGTCCAAATACACAATTTTTTACCTAAGTGATTGTTTCGATATTTTTCAGGTACAACCCTCTTCAGCAAGTGAGTGCCAGTGATGAGGATGATGATGTATAGGTATTTTTGACGCAAGGGCCAGGGGTGGCCCAAGAGCACCAAGAAATGGTGTGGGAAATTCGATCATGTGGTGAATGACAAGTTTCAGATGTAGCAAGGTTGTATAGAGGCCTAAAATATTCCCTGTAGGGTACATAAAACATGCAAGCATTACAATAATGTCAAGGATGAGTGACGTGGGCGATGACCATAAAATACATTCTAAAATGAAACAACACAGAAAAATGTGTCAATTCTGCTAGCACGACCACCTCACCAAGACCCTTGAGCACAAAGGTCTGCAGGCATATGCTCTACAAAACAGTACGCTCGAAGCAATACCCTCTAGAGGGATGGCTACGAATCTCTCAAGCTAATAGCATGCAACACAACATCATGTAATCAGTTCAGCACTGCCTTGGTTTCAAACAGTGGTTCTGGGCCAAGAAACAGAGTCGAATATAAAGGGATACATTGTTTGTATGCCAAAGGAAAGTGCCATCTTCGCTCTTCTTCTGCTTCCCAGCACTCCACCAAGACGTGGAGTATGGTCAGCCCTTCTCATCTGCCACAACACCCATTATAAGGTACGAATGTGTAGCAATGTACGCCTTATTCTGAGGCAGCAGAAGAGAACTTCAGATCATCGTGACTTTTCTAATGACCGTCAGTTCCCTAACAGTGGCTATCATTCAATGTTTGCTCATCCCACAAGTGTTGCCAATAGCTATAGAGTTTTTTCCATAGAAATGGCTTCGGGTCTGTAGCAGGAATGGGTATGCACAGATTTCTAAGTTTTGTTGCTATGGAGGTTGCCATTTTATCTGAGAGGTTGTTAACCTCTATGCAGTTGTGCCCAGGCACGCGACATATTACAACCTGCTGGCTGGATGCATACCTTTTGCAGTGCAGTGAATACTGAAAGTTTATTACAGGGTTTTTCTGTTTTTGTAAGATTGTAAAGCTTTTACGACACTCAAGGAATCTGAATATGATGGCCTTTGGGAGCTTTGCCTTCTGAAAGGGCCCCTTACCAGGCTCCATAGCAAATTTTGGTTATAAGTTGGAAGTTCTTACATGTTCATGAATACTTTGTGCTGAACTATCTTACAAAGTCCCCTAGCGAGCGTTCTGCCACAAAAGTTTTTCAAATCGGCTCATTAATAGTCAAGATAGAAATATTTCAGCGCCGTAAACCCATGGTTTCAGCAGGCGGGCTCCACTGCCAAGCAAGACACTCTCTCCACTCGCCCTGTCTAGCCCATGCAAGCGAAATTCCTTCCCTGTGTTCTCCCAAAGTGGACCTCGAGGATTGCGTGACGCATACATCACAGGCCCCGCCTTCATTTTTTTTTCTCCTTTTCTTTTTCGGCGCTATGCACTTCCACCGACGGCGTCAAGCACGAGCTGTTGTCTCGTTCGCGCATTGCACGATTTTGTGCGCTGTGCACAAGGAAACATGACTAGAGGTATAATTCAGTGCTACACGAATACTGAGACAGGACAAGACGATTGCAGAGCATGATCACGCACTGGAACACGGCAGAAAATGGCATAGTTTCGGTACCTGCGCTTGTGACCGCATGACCATGGGAACAAGCAGACGAAGCGGAAGTACATCTCTCTTGCTCCGGTGCGAAGTAAAACAAAAAACACGCAGACATTCCGTTTGTGTGTTTTATTATTTCTTTAAACTTGAGTTTGTCCATTCAAGTAAAAGATCGCATAGATAACAGATGTCTTGAATAATTCTCGAAGTCATGTGTCACCACGTGCGACGTCACACTGCGGATACAACTACGTAGGCGCAGGGGCATGACTACGTCATCGTCCGGCTTGGAGCGCGGCGGCCGCGAAGAAAAGGAAAAATGGCGTTCGGTTTGAAATTTCAGATCTTTCTGCAGCCCGTAGCGATGTATTACTTTGCAGACCCGATTGTTATAGCTCAATGTATGCTCTGAGCCTGTCAGCTCAACATGGCCAGACCTGGTGAGGGGCCCTTTAATGTGTTTAGTAGCCGAACGTATTGCATAGGCCTCTGCTGTGAAGATACTAGTTTCAGGATTTAGAAAGTCGGATTCCAAAAATTATGGGCCAACAGCCGCATAAGAGATGCCAGCTTGTGAGTTTGATGCATCTGTGTAAAACTCTGGGCAGGTGTACTTCAACTGGTGCTCTCGAAAGTGCACATGTATGCGTGCATCCGGAGCGTGTTTTGTAACATCTACAAATGATGTATCGCATTCAACGATTTGCCATTGCCACGGTGGTAACAGCTTTACTGGCGCCATTAGGCAATGCTTGAGGATTGGGACACCCACTTCATCCCCAAGTTTTCTACCAACATTGCAAAAGGCTCTCTCACTGAGGGTCGATTATGGAATAGTGCAGCACACGTCATATCGTTAAAGGGAAGCTGAAGAGTTTTCCAGAAAAAATGAGTGAAGAGCTCTACGTAATGGTTTTCAACCCTCCCAATCCAAATATCGCATTGAAATTGAGCGAAAGAAAGTGCAAACCGGTTTTATTTCGATGAAAAGTGCAGCAGCAGACTCGGGCAGCTCGCACGCCTCATTTCCGCCTGTGATTGGTCGGGCGCCTAGTGACGTCAACATTGGTGTTCGTCCCGACCGGCCGCTGCCGCCACACATGAAGCACGGTGCAAGGTGGTTTGGAGCTGTGGTTTGATGAGACAGTAATGGTAAATTTCGAGAGCCTGCGTTTCTCTGAGGAGTTTGGCATTGCTCCCTACATGTATACGTAACCGGCCTCTCCAAGAAGCAAGAGATGATGGTAGCAAGCAGTACTTTCGACGCGAACAAAAGCGAAGTGTTAGCATCTCCTCGTGTTAGAAATGTTCCTTGGCGAGTACGTTATTTGCAAAGCTGTATTCAGCGATCCAGTGAGTTCGTTTCCGGGAAAACAACTGTACTGTTATGTTCCTGCATGCCTCCTCGCGGAACGTAAAGAGGGATGCGATCGTCGGCATTTGTGCGCTGCCCCAAAGCTGTCGGCAATCTACACAAATGGTTTACAGGCGCGAAAAGTTTTCTGGCTCTTGTAGCACGTGTAGTGTCCTTCATCAGCGTGCCATCCGCACGCTAATCGTAACTGGAGCCATAAAGGCAGTGAATTCCGTCGGCTACGTGAGACAGCCGCTTTCTCTCTGTGCACAAGGGGGAGCGCAGCGTCCTGACGTGCGATGGCTTTCGAACACACGAAAACTTTAGACTTGCACTGCATTATGGTAGCTGCATGTTGGCTGTTTCACAACACACGTGCAAATAGAAAATTAACAGCGGTTTGCGACCAAACCTGCGTCAAGGTTGGGAGATGGACATGTACCTTTCGTTCAGTGTGCTAACACGAAGGAGCTAGCAATAAATCAAATCCAGGTTTGGACGAGTTTGTGTATTCATAAGGTTTTCCAACACCAGTTACCATCCGTCCGCCTGCACCCATCCCACCTTTGTGCATTCGTTGCCCTGACCTTTTCGCACTGCGTTTAGAAAGCCTGCTAGCAGAAAGTCATACTCTCACTCATTCACGCCTTATTGATAAACTCTGGTAGTAATCATCGTCATGAAAGTGGTTAGAGCACAGCACTCTTGTTCTTGAGCGCTTGAAATTCTTCCGATTCACAGCAGCCTCCCACTTAGCTGCAAGCTTCTTGTCTTGCGGGGAGTAATGGAACATCGTCGCGGCCGCCGGTGTTCGTGCAACCGTAGGCTGCACAGAACGCCGGCATGATCAACCCACCACTTCAATCAATGCTGCGCATGTCAACTAGCACTCTACATACACACAAACAAAGGAATGCAGGCTCGAGCGAGGCAGATTATGATGGCACGCACGCAGAAACAAGCGCAGTCAGGCACGGTCGCGGAGACTTGCGAAGGAGCGGAACACCAGTGCTGACGTCACTACGGTGCGGTTTCCGGTCTCCACTCGTATCGTCAGTGTCAGCAGCAGTGCGCGGCACTCGATGGGGGGCGGAGTGACAGCACAATTTTAACCGGCGATTACGTCGTTCCTAAGTTAAAAATCCCGCCCAAAATTTCATGTGCATGGTTTATAAGGTTCCCGCATCCGTATATGAGCGTCTTATTGAATTCGACAGACTCTTCAGCTTCCCTTTAACACATGTGTAGCAAGGATGTCGAGGGTTAGACTGTACTTTGAGGAAATTAGTGAAACTCCTATATATTCTTTGTGGGCGAGGAGACAGCTCATTCGATTCAATGTATAGACTCTCAATATGGCTTGTTCTGAAGGCGTCTGTAGCCAAGTGGATATCCAGATGGTGGACGGGATACAGCACCTTAAGGGCGCTCGGCGCAGCAGAGCGATACAGTTGCCGAACATTTATTTGGACCTCACGAGGACTGCGGAAACATCTGAATAAACAGGTGTCCGAAAAAGCAGATCAAGAAAAAAAAAAGAAATCCTTTATTTCCACGCACTTATTCGGGCTCGGCAGTAGGCTTGAAGAAATCGTGAATGCACTGTTGCACACTGTTCCGTTTACGCGCAATCAGATAAGCCTGAATCTCTGAGAGGGTCGTACGGTCGCACATACACTTCTTGAACATGCTCCGCATGTGACAGCAGCGTAGCACATGGTGCGTCATCTTCTGACTCGGAGTCATCGTCCGGCAGTGCAGCAGAAACCTGATGAATGATCTCGCCGTCGCAAAGTTCTGCGCATGTTAGTACAGCAGTGTCAGCACCTGTGAAACTGTCAAATGAGACGGTGTCTGGAATCGCAATGCAACCACTGCGCAGGTCTCGGCAGAACATTTTCGGCATGAGTAGGGAGCACATCAGAAGGCGACAAATTCTAGGCCTCCTGGTACCCGCTTGCCTGCTTTCTCTAGCGCAGTCTGCGTGGGCACTGTCGGCGCCATTAGACACCTGACGTGATGTTTAGGTATGCTGTGTTGGATCACTGCAACCTCAACACAGCTCACAAAGCAAACACCACAACGCCATCACGCCGACACCAGTCGCACAAACGAAAAACGTGGCCTACTCGCAGCGTCGTGCATGAAGAAAGAAACAAATTAGTTGCTGGATTGTCTTGACAAGGCTTACTAAGCTGAGACCGGAACTGCTGTAGCCACTCTATCGAACCAGGCAGAAACGATGAGCGAGGATTTGCAGTAGTGCCACTTCATGGGGCAGCAAAGAGGCTCCGTTCAAAACAAAAACGGTGTTCAGCAAGTCGAACCACGCACCGGTCAGAGTCGGTGCATGGTGCACTCGATCGAGTTGGCTCAAGGAGCTTCCGAAAAATTAGACGAGAGGTTGCAAGGTGTCCGAACTTTCGGCAGTTGTTATACATTATGGTCTAAGGGGAGAATGGTGGTGCTGCGAAGCAGACCAAATAATCGAGCATGTCCGAATTTTTGGAGTCCAAGAAATCAGTCGGCGACTGTATACCATGGAACCGTAATCTAAACATGATCAAACAAGGCTTCTGTAGAGGTTTAACAAGCACTTACTGTCACTTCGCCAAGCTCCATGAAACAAATTTTCAATAAGTTCATTGTCTTTAGGAATTTCGCCTTGAGATGTTTGACATGTGGAATGAAGGTCAATTTCGCATCAAGCGCAATGCCTAAAAACTTGTTTATTAATTTATTTGAACCTCAAGGGTCCCTGGCGGGACATTACATGAGGGGTGAAACAAATGAAGTTTCCCTGTGTTCCTTGTTTACAGTTATTCATTGGCCAGACACTTCTCTACTGCAATCTGGAAGTAGTTAACGCTTTCTTGTTAAAAGAACACAGGAACTTTTCTGGGAGTTAAGTTGAAATCCATTTTTTTCTGCCCATTTAGACACTTTGTTTAGGCCTTGCTGTACCTGTCGTTCACAAACTGCGAGGTTTTGAAGCCTAACTGCACATCGTCTACATCGACACAGTAGATCATTGCTCGAGGGAGCAATGCTTAGAGCGAGGTCATCTGAACAATGAAGCGCATGCAGCTAAGCACACCTCCTTGAGGTACACCAGCTTCTTGTATAAGTGGATGGGACAATACATTGCCGATTCTCACTCGGAAAGTATGGTTGTACAGGTAGCTTTCTATAGTGTTAAGCATATTTCGTCAAATGCCCATGTGCGACAGGTCTCGCAATATACCATACCGCCATGTAATGTCATATGCTTTTGCCATATCGAGGAATATACACGAGGAATATAGACAAGAAGTAGTGCTTGTGTACAAATGCATCACGGATGTTTGCTTCGATGCGCATGAGATGATCGGTTGCAGATCAGCTTTCCCTAAAGCCAGATTGAAATGGGTCAAGCATTTTGTTGGACTCTAGGAAACGTATGTGACGGCGATTGATCATTTTCTCAAAAAGCTTTCAAAGGCAACTTGTAAGTGCTATAGTATGCTAATTGGTCAGCAATGAAGAATCTTTACTATGCTTCAAGACAACAGCTTCTTTCGATTTAGATGGAAGACAACCAGCAGCCCAGATAGTATTGAAAAGTATGAGTGTCCATCACCTCTTACGAGCTGCTGGGCACCCGCTTTTACGAGCGATTTGTTTCCCTTGAGGGCCCTGTTTCAGGTGACAAAACCTAGGAGGCCACCAACCGTGAGGTCGATGGCCCCTTCTGGGACAGCGGCACAGTGCTGGCTGCCGCCACCAAGGGGGCGGACAGCGCTGCCACCGGCTCAATGAATGTATGGTTTTTATTTGGTGCAAGGGCCAGATATGGCCAAAGAGCACCAGGTCCGCGGTGATGAGTTTGCAATGTAGGTATGAGTACTACGAAGTTGGTGTGACGTGGCTGTAAAGGGGCCTTAAAAATAGTCGCTCTAAAGTGCGTAATATCTGTATAATAAAATTATGTCGATGACATATGACTTGTACTATGAACATTGAGATGCATTTAAAAAGAATTATACGATATGTAAAATATATCAGATTACAAGAAATGCTAGAGCATTACTGCTTCCTTAGAGCCCTTGAAACACAAGGACCTGGAGGCATGTGCTATGCGAAACAGCTATCACAGCGGCATCGTCTGAAGAGAGGAGACGCTATGAACGTGTGGGGCTAATAACATGCAACACAACACCTTTCAGAAAACCTAGGACTGCATTGGTGTCAAAGAGCGGTTCTGGGCCAAGTAACACTACAGGATGAAGGGGGATGTCCTGCCGGTATGCTAGGGGAAAGTGCTTCTCTCAGACTCGGCTGCCCGACACTTCAAGAGGACGTGGAGGACGGTCAGCCTCTCCTCACATCTACCACAGGTTGGAGGATCATTTAGAGTGAGTAAGAAGTTATGCGTGCCAAAATGTGTGTCCTATTCTGAGGCGACAGAATAGGACATTTGTTCGCCGTGATTTTGTTACGGAGGGCCAAGAACCAAACTGTGGCTTTATCACTTGGAGCTTATTATTTGTTTCCGCATCCCACAGGCGTTGCCAGTGGTTCCGTAGTTTCCTCCATAAGAAGGGCTTCAGATCTGTGACCGAGACTGCAGCGGTGGGAGTAAGAGAATGCTATGCAACTGACGTGGCCATCTGGTCCGCCAGAATGTTACCTTCCATGCCCCTATGACCTGGCACCCAGCATATGATGACATGCTGGTTACATATATACACTTTACACAGAACAGAATAGAGTTAATTAATTACCGGATTTTTGTGGTTACAGAATGACATCAAGGCCTTCACAACACTAAGAGAGTCCGTATATATAACTGATTTCTGGAGTTTTGATTTCCTGATATGCTCCACAGCCAACAACAGTGCGTAGGCCACAGCCGTAAAGATACTAGTTTCCTGATGCAGTACATCGGATTCCGAGAAGGATGGACCGACGGCTGCATAGGACACCCCGTCATGTGACTTCGATGCGTCTGTGTAGAACTCCGTGCAGGAGTGTTTGTACTGGAGTTCCCAGAAATTTGGATTTCAATCTCTGGAGCGTGCTTTGTAACTTGAATGAAAGATATATCGCAGTCTACCAGCTGCCACTCCCAAGGAGGTAGCAGCTTGGCTGGATGCATTAGGTGAAGCTCGAAGAGTTGGACACGCATTTCTTCACTAAGCTCCCTCACACGCAGCGAAAAAGGCTGTCATACGGAGGGACGACTGCAGAAGAGTGTAGCATATGTCATATCATTAATGGTATGAAAACACGGATGTTGAGGATTAGAGTGGACTTTCAGAAAATATGTTTGGCTGATGTTTGTTCTCTGCAGATGAAGGGACCACTCATTCGATTCTACATATAAACTTCGAATTGGACTTCCTCTGAAAGCAGCCATGGCTAAGCGGATACCTAGATGGCGAACAGGGTCTAGCATCTTTAGCGCACTCAGGGCAGCAGAATGATAGATCACGGCACCATAATCTAATCGTGACCTAATCAGGCTCTTATAGAGATTCATTAGGCACTTCCTGTCACTACCCCACGCAGTCTGGGATAGAAGTTTCATTAGGGTCATTGTTTTCAGACATTTTTCTTTAAGATGCTTAATGTGTGGGATGAAAGTGAGTCTATTGTCAAGTACAACTCTTAGAAATTTGTGCTCTTTATTTACAGGTATCTGTTGTCCACACAGTTCTAAGCAAGGATCTGGAACCAGGCCTCTCTGTCTTGTAAACAGAACACAAGAACTCTTATGAGGATTGATTTTATATCCTTTTTTTCTCTGCCCACCCTGACACATTGTTCAAACCATGCTGTAGCTGTCTCTCGCACACTGCGAGGTTACAGGATTTGAAACCTATTTGAATGTTGTCCACATAGACGGAATACAAAATGGCCGGTGGTAAGGAAGCATGAAGTGTTGTCATCTTAATGATAAAGAGCGCGCAGCTGAGCACGCCTCCCTGGGGTACACCCATTTCTTGCGTAAAAAGATGTGACAGCACATTGCCGACGTTTACCCGGAAGGTACGATTGGATAAGTAGCTTTTTATTACGTTCAGCATATTACCATGGATGCCCATTTCTGACAAATCTCTCAAGATTCCGTAGCGCCATGTTGTATCGTACACCTTCTCCATATCAAGCAATATCGATAAGAAAAACTGTTTATGTACAAATGCGTCACGGATATTTCCTTCAATACGTACAAGATGGTCGGTTGTGGAGCACCCTTCTCGGAAGCCACACTGATAGGGATCAAGCATTTTGTTCTGTTCAAGGAAATGGATGAGTCGTCAATTTATCATTTTTTCAAATACCTTACAAATGCAACTTGTGAGGGCTATTGGGCGGTAACTTGCCACTGAGGAAGGGTCTTTCCCTTGTTTCAAAACAGGGACCACAATGGCTTCTTTCCATGCGGTTGGAAGGTATCCTGCAGCCCAAATGGTGTTGAAAAGTGTAAGTAGGGTAACTTGTGTCATTGTGTAAGTTTTTGAGCATTTCATACATGATTCTATCAGATCCCGGTGCACAGCTCTTGCATGCACTCAAGGCAGCTCTCAACTCTGCAACACTAAAAGGCCGGTTGAATGGTTCATTCTGCGGACACTTTCTTGTGAGTGGCTTGCATTCTTCTCTTTGTTTATATTTCAGAAAGGGTTTTGAATAATTGGCGAAACTTGACACGCTCTCAAAGTGCTCCCCATGTGAGACTGCCTGTTCAAGCAGGGTATCGCCTTCTGTGTTTACCAGAGGGAGTGAATATGTTTGTTGTCCTTTTATCCTATTAACCCTGTTCCAGACTTTCGCCTCATCTGTATAAGAGTTGATACCCGATAAAAACTTCTGCCAACTCTCCCTTCTGGCCTGTCGGCACGTTCTCCTGGCTTGAGACTTTACTTTCTTGAAGTTAATAAGATTCTCTGCAGTGGGAGAGGCACGTAATGATCCCCATGCTTTGTTCTGTTTTCTATGAGCGATCCTACAATCATCGTTTCACTACAGCACATGCCGTTTGCACACCAAGCCATTTACTTCTGATATGCATTTAGATGCGGCATCTATTATGAAAGCTGTAAAAAACTCCAGTGCAGCATCAATTCCTAACGAAGACATGTCAGCCCATGAGATACTAGTAAGAGTTCGAAACTTCTCCCAATCAGCTGTCTCAATCGTCCACCTAGGAGCTTGTGGCGGATATTCGTTTTCTTTAGATGTTCTTAGCAGTATGGGGAAGTGATCGCTCCCGTGAGGATTGCTTGTAACTTCCCCTTCGAGTTCGGGCAGTATCGACGTGGAAACTATACTAAGATCTATCGAAGAAAAGCTTCTGTTTACAAGAGAGTAATATGTGGGTTCCTTCTTATTGAGAAGGCATGCTCCCAAAGAAAAAAGGAACTGTTCAACAAGATGACCGCATGCATCTATACGAGAGTCACCCCACAGGCAGCTGTGCACATTAAAATCCTCAAGAATAATATAAGGTTCTGGCAATTCATCTATAAAGGACTGAAATTCATGTACGTATGTTTAATTTGTAATGTGGAGGTATGTAAAGCAAGCTAATGGTGATGAGTTTGTTTAGGAGAACAGCTCGAACCGCCACTGCTTCAAGAGGCGTTTGTAGCTGTAAAAGTTAACATGCAATGCTTTTATGGATAACAATGGCAACACCGCCCGATGATACGACAGCCTCATCGCTATCTTTGCGAAAAGATAGATACTGTTGGAGAAAGGGTGTGTGCTTTGATTTTAGGTGTGTTTCCTGTAAACACAGCACTTTTGGATTGTGTTCGTGGATGAGTTCTTGCACATCGTCAAGGTTTTTAAGGAAACCTCGGATGTTCCATTGAATAATTTGTGTATCCATATTGGAAGTAAATAGGTGCTGTGTGTACAGAAACTGAAGTCTTAATAACAGAGTTTTCAGAGATTAGATTACGGAGTTCTTTCGAGGCCCTGTAATCGGGGTCTTGCCCTTTCTGGAGCGTTCGAGGGAGCCTCGCCGCTCCTTAGGCGCTTGGCGTGCCATGAGAATAG
The DNA here is from genome assembly GCF_038994185.2 of Dermacentor albipictus. Taxonomy (NCBI): domain Eukaryota; kingdom Metazoa; phylum Arthropoda; class Arachnida; order Ixodida; family Ixodidae; genus Dermacentor; species Dermacentor albipictus. Next base: position 681,878 of record NW_027225607.1, read on the forward strand.
GTGTAGTGTCCATTGCCTCTTGAGAGGCTCCGGACATGTGCTCTTGCGAGCGAGAAGTTTTCAGAAAGAGTACTGGCCCGGAAGGCAAGAACCCTGCGCCAACCAGCCCGAAGGTCGATGGGGCTCCCTGAGGGATTAGGCTGCACCGATTGTTGCCAGCGGTGGAAGGAGCCGGGGAGGTTGGGGCAGCCTCGGCTGCGTCTACCTTCGGGGCCACTATCAGTCCTTCGGGATCGCTGTGTGTAGCGCAGGTTGCTGCAGATAACTCTTGTGGGGCCAGCAACCCATGGGTAGCCTGGCCTGTTTGCTGGTTAGATGGAGTAGGCTTACCTACTTCCACCCTGGGGACAGGAGCCAAAGGTACCTGCTCTCTGCACGCGGGCTGGGCACTTGGCAATGGCCGCTGTGACGCTGCCCCTCAATGCGCCGCATCAGCATAAGGTGTGTTGTGGAAAGGTGAGCACCTTTTACGAGCTTCCTTAAACGAAATATTTTCCTTGACTTTAAGGGTGATTATCTCTTTTTCTTTCTTCCTGTTTGGACAGGAGCGTGAGTAGGCTGGATGTGCACCACTGCAGTTCACACAGTGAGGTGTGCCACTGCAGTTGTCGGAGGGGTGGCCCTGCACTCCACACTTTGCACAAGTTATTTGACCACAGCAGCTCTGCGAGTCGTGGCCGAACCTTTGGCATTGGAAACGTCTAGTGTTTGGAATATATGGTCGGACAGTTAGCCTAATGTATCCTGTTTCAATAGTTTTCGGCAGAACGCTAGATGCAAATGTTAAGATGAGGTGTTTGGTCGGAATTTCTTTGTTGTCCCATCTAAGGATAATCGCTTTACATCGGTAACATTTTGATCTTTCCACCCTTCCAGGAGTTCAGCTTCTGTCAAATCCTGAAAGTCTGCCTCTGACACGACTCCACGTGAGCTATTCACTGATTGGTGTGGTGTAACAGAAACTGGTATGTTACCGAATGTCACCAGACTACCTAGCTTCTCATATTGATTTTTTTGAGGGATCTCAAAAAGAAAGTCTCCGCTTGCCATTTTCGTCACCTTATAACCTGATCCTAAGGCTTCGGTCAATGATTTTGAAACTATGAATGGTGGCCTGTTTTGCAGCATTCTCACTATGTACAACATGGTATTTCGGGTAGGTATCTTTCGTGCGGGTCAAACATGTACTTAAGTCATCGGTGCGTCCCCTCTTCTGAGGGTGACGATCAAGTAGGCAGGGAAATGCAGGTGTTCCCATAGTATGTCAGTTCATTTTCGGCAGCAATGGCGGCCACCCACCAAAGAGCCCAACATGGGGACGCTGCAGGACTTAACGCGTAAGGCTGCAGGTGCCAACCATACATTGCTACTATAACCTAATATATTATACCCAAGGGAGGGCACATACACAAGGTTAACCCTAGCCGCCGTGGAGAAAGGAAATAAACGGAAGAGAGAAGAAGACAGGAAAGATCAAAAAGTGCGAGATAAAGACAAAGGTTTGGGGGGAGAGAGACAGGAAGAGGCGACTGCCGATTTCCCCCTGGTGGGTCAGTCCGGGGGTGCCGTCTACGTGAAGCGAGGCCAAAGAGGTGTGTTGCCTCCGCCAAGGGACCTTAAAAGTCCAAACACCCAGCCTCACCTCAACCCCCAGGATCCCCCATTCCCCGGACAAAGCTACACACGGGAGGGTCCAACCCTCGTGTGCTCAGGTACGTGGTGCCGCAACACACCAAATGCCTGCTGACGCAGACGCCCCTGCAGGGGCCACTGGCTCACTTCATGTGGGCCAGACAGCTGCCAGAAGCTGTTGTGACGCTGCCCCCTGATGCACCACTTTGGCAAAGCTGTTCTTTGGCAGGTATGATACCCACTTACGTACTTCCTTGAATAATACGCTCTCTTTTTTTTACTGTTATTTTATTTATTCAATACTGTAAGCCTATTCAGGCCTATACAGGAAAGGGCATACGAGGTACAAGGACTGCATGTTAAAAAAGAAAAAAGCATGATATATTGTAAGCACAGACGACAACAATAGCGCAATAAATGCAGTGTACATCTGAATATTCCAGTGGGCATATCAGAATTTTAGACATGTCGAAGATAAAATAAGAATGCAGTAGTAAAAGGTTATGCACTGTGCTAAAGCAATAATATGAAGAGAAACAGGACAAAAGAAGAAAAAGGAAAATTCGTTTGAACAGAAGAGCATGCAAAGACATGTGCGATGCATTGTTTTCACTCTCTTTGCCCACCAAACACAAGCGGATTAGTGCAGTAACTCGAAATAAGATTCCAGAAAATGGCAAAAATGTGTCAACTGATTCAGCATTGACAACATCATTCGATAGGTCACTCCACATTTCGATAGCTGAAGGAAAGAATGAATACTTACACGTGTTACAGCGTGGGAGGAAGGGGGGTATAGATTTGTTGTGATTATTTCTACTCGAGCGACGGTTTGGAGTTTTTAAGTATTTGTCTTTATTTATATTTACTAAATTGCGGAAAAGAAGAAAAAGATACTTTAGGCAGGTTAGCTTACGCCGGCTAGCCAGAGTTGCAACACGGGCTTCCATACGAAGCGCAGTGACGCTCTCTTGCCTGGCATACTTTGCATAAACAAATCTAAGTGCCCTGTTCTGGATTTTTTCTAACATGCTCATCAAGTGCTTTTGGTGGAGGTTCCTAACTATTGCTGCATATTCGAAGATGGGTCTAATTAGTGTTTTGTACCTGGGGGGACGTACTAACTAGTTCGTGCCTTAAAAGACCTAGCTGTTTACATGCTCGTCTAGAGATATGATCGATATGGACATCCCACTTTAAAGACTGCGTTAATGTGACCCCCCAAGTACTTAACAGTATTCACCCGGTTGATGGCTGTACCGAAAAGCGTGTACTCAAAATGGAGAGGTGTCTATAAGTAATTGTAATGCACATTGTTTTACCGATGTTAATTTGCATGGCATTTTTATTACACCAGTTGCCAATATTCTGTAAGCATTTGTTTGGTTTTACTTGGTCTTCAGCTTTATTAGACAACGTGTATATTACAGTCATCTGCAAAGAGCCTTAGTGTAACACCTGGTTCCATGCAAGTATAAATGTCAACGTAAATCAGGAATAGTGTTGGTCCTAGTACAGATCCCTGTGGTACGCCAGAAAACACTCTAACATGGTCACATTCAGCATTACTAAAGCTGGCATAGTGCATGCAGTTGGCGAGATAAGCCGCAATCCAAGAGACAATTTCAAATTAACGCCAAATGATTCTTGTTTTTTTATGAGTAACAAGTGTAGAACCTGGTCGAATGCCATACAAAAATAAATAAATATTGCATCTGTTTGATGTCGAGAATTAATAGCTGTAGCAAAGTCATGAGTAATTTCTAGCAGCTGCGAAGTGGTCGAAAGCCCCCTTCGAAAACTGTGTTGGTTGGGGTAAAAGAAGTCGTTATCCTCCAAGTGATTCATGAGCGCTTCATTTATAATATGTTCCATTAATTTACAACATGCGCTTGTTAAAGATATGAGTCTGTAAGTGTATATCAGCTGTTTGACTTTTATGGATAGGTATAACTTTTGCACACAACCAGTCATTAGGCAACACTGCTGTTTCCAAAGATAACATAAATATCTTCTTAGGAAAGAAGATAACTGAGCAGCATAGCGTCTAAGAAATGTGTTTGAAATTTTGTCCGGGCCATGTGACTTTTTAACATCAAGTTGAAGAAGTACATTAAGAACACCAAGTTCTGATATCGTTACATCTGGCATCTGGGATTTATTGTTTGTTAGTGGTAGGTACAAAGGCTGCGTGCGCATAAAAATTGACTGGAAGTAAGTGTTAAAAGCATTTGCAATAGTACGCACATCTGCAATGAAACTACATGAAATTTCCATTTTAGTCACCGGGCTGTCCGATTTGGATAGATATTTCCATAATTTACGTGGTTGTTTTGTCATAAAGTTTCTTAGCGTGTTTGAGAAAAAGTTCTCTGTAGCTGTTCTTATTTGAATTTTTAACTGGCTTGAAAGCTTGTTGAAGAGACTGGATTTGTTTTTATTTTTGCGCATTTTTTGTACTTTTCTTTTAAGGTGGATTATGCTTCTCAATATGCATGGCATTGTCCAATTAGTTTTTTTAAGCCTAGTGGGTACAAAGGTTGCTTTGCAATGCGCAATTCCATTTTTTAGTTTCCGCCATAGGTCAACAACACCTGACGGTTTATTAAAGAAATAATCCGGCAATGCTTCAAGGAAGTCTGTAACGCTTTTGTCATTCACTTGGCCAAAATTTTTTACTGAAGTATGCGTCGTTCGAGCGGCATGCGATGCACAGCTACCCCGGCCATGAAGTGTTGGTAGAATAAGGTTGTGGTCAGATATCCCTTTTTCAATGTTTATTTCTGGTGTTAAAGGGACACTAAAGGTTACCAGAAAGTCAAGTTAAAGTGGTAGAGCAATGTTCTAGAACGTCTAAGGCGTCAATCTAATCGCAAACAAAGCTTTAGTAACCGAGAAATTGAGGTAAATGCAGGACACGATTTGAGACCCCCCAGCGACATTCCGGTACTAGCCCGATGACGAAAGCACTCCTCATAATTTGTGTTACTAATACTCAACTACTCATATTAAAAATATCATTTCATTTGATTATAAGACGGAAAAAAATGCTACTTGTCTACGTCTATTCGATTCTAAGAAAAAAATAACATGTTGATGTTACCCTTCAGTAATATGGGTGGTCGAAAGGTTTCGTTTTCGCTCGACTCTGCGCACTCAACTCTGCGCGCTCGACTCTGCGCCGCGCACGCTTTGGAGTTTCAGTAGTTTTGTTATCGCGTCGTGCTGTGAGGGTTCTGCTGGCTCGCGAAACTTTCATTTGGAACAAGCAGCAAGAATGCCACATCCATGTGATGTCGTGGGAAGCCCTCGTTGCATTCCCGCTCCGGAGAGCCGTTGTCGAGGCCATCGTAGTACGCAACGACGCCGGCAGCACGAGCCCTCAGCAGCAGGTCCCGCTCGTCAGTGCTCAAATCGCTGAAGTTAAGCCCAGCATCGCGAGCCAATCTGTCGTGAGGGTCCATTGTGACGAGCGTCGAAGTTTGCGTCATAGAATAAAGTACCAGCTTATGGTCGCGCGTTTCTCCTTCCGCTAGCCACCATACTCCCACTTTCACTCTGCTGTTGGCTCTGTCTTGGCTCTGTTTCTGGCCGCATGTTTGCGTTTTGCGCAGAAAAGCCGCAGCACCATCTGCGGACGCCGTTCTATTTACCGATGGTGCAACGTCACTATGAGACCATGATGTCAGTAGTCCTCGATCGGAGGGCGGGCGATTTGAACTGCGCTAGAGGTACGCGGATGTTTCAGAATGCATTTTCTCTTAAAATAAGTCTCTCCTTGGCACGAAACAAGCGTTCCGAGGTTTCTGGGATGGTATTTCAACAGTCCGTGTTCACTTAATAGTAACCTTTAGTGTCCCTTTAAAAAGCTGGACACAAAAGCAAAGTCAAGCACGGAACGTGATGACCCTTGGACGCGAGTCGGTTTTGTCACTAGCTGTGTCAACGAACAGCCAAACATATCAAAAGGAATGTCTGAACCTTTAACATCAGTTGTTTTGACAGCAAAACTACCCCAGTCTATTCCTGGCATACTAAAAACCCCAGTTAGTATGACTTTAGTTTGCTCATTCACACAGCGGTGAAGAAAATTTTGTAATTGCACAAGGTGTCAGAGGCACCCGGCTGCCGGTAGACACCACCAATCAGTACGGAAACATTATTAATAAGAACCCTACACCACACACTTTCGTGGCCATCGATGCCATTTTCTTTTTGGCATCCACCCCGAAGATCTCAATCTGTGCAAAGCAGTTAGTGCGTGGGATGATGGTACTATATCCGAGTCGTGGATATCAGTATTTAGCCCGTTTCTGTAACCACTACCACATCGGGACCGTACGAGAGCAACAGTTTTTCAAACAGCTGTATATTATTTACGATACATTTTGCATTAAAACACAATAATGTAAAAGGTTCTCTTGTTTGCTGTCACACTTTAGAAGAGCTTGTTTTTCTGCCCCCTTTGGTGCGAGCATGTTTCACAGCTATCCTTTTATTTGCCGGTTCATGCCAGGCAAAGCATTCATTGTTGATTTTAAGCTTGTCATAGAGTAGTCACTTTTGCTCCATTGCTGCTATTCAATGCAGACGGCTGCCAGAGCTTCTTCCGAGTTTCTCGAACAGACTTTGAATAATCTTCAGATCTAAATGTGGGTGTATCTTTCAGTTTGTAACAGTTATGTAATATCCAACATTTTTTCAGTACAGTCGTAAAGCACAGTATTACCGGTCGATTGCAGTTGGGCTTCTTAGAACCTATTTATTCTATGCGCATGCTCGATGGATTTGGCTTCGATGCCCAACATTTCAGATGCTCAACATTTCAGAAAGTATTTCCCTGGACACTTGCTGTGCCAACGCTCCTGGTTTCTGTTCAGTTTCTTCGAAACCATATATAACTACTGATTTGGCGGCTTCTGTTTTCAAGGTCATCAATCTTTTGCGCATCTCTGTGGACTCCTTAGGCATGGGGGAAATACTAGTTTCTTTGCATTTTTTTATCTTTTTCTTGACATAGCTTCAGTGACGTAAGTACAAATTCTATCTGCGAAAGTCTTAGCTGCACGTCTTTAAAACTAGACTCAAGAGCCAAGTGCAATGTCTTAATTTCGTTGATGGCCATCAATATCTGATATATTTTACCAGGACTTAGATTTTCTTCGACATCGCCACTCAACTGATGTAACACGACAATTACACGAACAGACTGTAGGTAGCAAGACAATATGCAGTGGGCAGCAGAACTAGACCAACAAGACTAGTATTAGTACAATTAACAAAGGTCCATTTATGGAAGGGCACGTAGTTTAGAAACATGCTCCTAACAGTGCTGCCAAGCCCAGTGAAGTGCATGCGATGCCTGTTGGGCCTTTTATGCTGTCCCGCTGCCGTTCCAGGTGTCACTGGTGCACCAAAAGGATCCTCCGGACACAACGTAGGTGGCATTTCACCTTGAATAGACGGGTCTAGCGGCACTGTGAGCGGTAACAGCAATGACTCTGCAAGCACTTGCTTGTCGGTCAGTCAATCTCTTTGGCGCTGTGGCAACATGACCACAGCAACTCGACAGGGAAGCGGTTCCAGTTTCGTGAAGTCTGTGGAACACTTGTAGATGGAAGGGCACGTAGTTTAGCATCATGCTCCTAACAGAGCTGCCAAGCCCAGTGAAGTGCGTGCGATGCCTGTTGGGCCTTTTATGCTGTCCCGCTGCCATTCCAGGTGTCACTGGTGCACCAAAAGGATCCTCCAGACACGACGTAGGCGACATTTTACCTTGAATTGACAGGTCTAGCGGCGCTGCCAGCGATAACAGCAATGACTCGACATGCATGTGTTGTTGGTCAGTCAATTTCGTCGCCGCTGTGGCAAGAACTCGACAGGGAAGCATTGCCAGTTCCATGAAGTCAAAGGAACATGCCCAGTGAAATGCAAAAACGCTATAACAACTCTCTAACAGGTCGCATAGAAACAACATTATTATACATTTTCTCAGCGAGGGCCCTAATGAGAATTATAAGGAACTTTCTTCCAAGATTGCTAAGTGGTTCCAGGGCACTCTTAAGATCGCATGTCTGCGCGTCGAAAGGTGTCATAGACTCGGCAATAACTTCAGAGGCCAGTCATGTCCCGTTATTATGAAGCTCCTTGATTTCAAGATAAGGTGCTGGTGCTGAGAAATTGCTATAAACTTAAAAACACTAGCTTCCGTGTTTCAGAACTTTTTGCCACATATCATATTGACCGCAACTAAGACGGATGCAGTAAGTACCAACTAGGCCAATGTGAACTTCTTTTTGCCACAGGTTTGCGATATTCGCAAGAAGTTCTGGAAAGCATCCTGCTCTCATAGGGATAGTGGCTCATCTGTCCAACTTTGATCTGATCATGTATTTATTGACAGGGCATGATACGATTGGAATAGCACATCCAATACTCTTGTCAGATAATCTGCTGGCTCAACCCGCCAAAACACTTGCTAGGACCAAATACCCTTGACTTCACGGTACTGGGAATAAACTTTCCATTTTAAACATTAATGCAAGAAGCTTTGTCAGCAATTTCTCTAAATTTCTTTCCTTGGTCTCGTCTTTCTCGCCACATATTATCGGTGTTACTGAGACCTGGTTACGTGATGGTGTGCATGTTTCCGAGGTAACCCCCCCTGGTTTTAAAGTGGTTCGGTGTGACGGGAAATTCGGGAGAGGAAGCAGTATTGCTCTATTTCTTCAATCTAACCTTCACTTTTCTGCATTCCTTGCCCTAGCTGATACTGAGTCTTTGTAGTGTAAAGTTCTACTCGACAATATGTCTGATTATAACGGTCGTTTACCGTCTGCCTGGTTTTAATATTGATCCTTTACCAGGGTGTCTACAAAGTTGACATTTCCAAATTCCCTGAGTTTTCCAGGTTTTCCCTCAGTGCCTTTGCAAAATTCTCTTAGTGATGCAGAACTATGTGTTATGTCAAGACAGGCTGAAACCATATTGGTGATGTTGTCACTCTCTAATATGCATATGAAAAAAATTTAAAAAAAAAACGACTTAATCCAATTTTAATACTAAAGAGGAGTGTTCATGTTATTCAAAAAGAGTGTAGAAGGGAGGGGTTAGTAAAATGCACAGCAAATAAAATATATTCGAAAAAAATCGCGAATCGAGTCGGACATTCTCAAATACGAATAAAAAGGAGATGCATACAGAAACAAGTATTTTCGAATATGAGCTATTTCTCTCAAATGATAGCAAGCTCGATGGTATGACGTCCGAACTTTGTCAGAAGTGAGATTCTCTCGCAATCACTGGTGTGTCGACCTCAACTCTCCTGACATACTCTCAGACCGCGCACAACACCTCAGTGTTGCGTTTCACTGCTTTAAAGAGTTTATCTTGGTCTGGATCAGGAACACCTGCATCTCGGCATCAGACAACATTCTGTTTTTTGAGCTCAAGCTCCTTGAAAGAAGCGGCGACACACTCCCTTTCCCGTTCATTCATCAATGCATAGGTCCTTTCTGTTCTTGTACTCCTTCCGCCACTCGTTCACCCCACGGACCATTTGAAGCATCTTCGTCAGTTGCACAGTCTACGTCCGACTTTTCGAACTCCCTAGGGGCCGCGATACCATCAGAAAAATCGGCCAGTTTGAAAAAATAAATGCATTAAGGGCTTAAACCGCCACCGGCACATTCGAAAACGCTCTGAAGGCCTGTCAGTACACGTATTAGGCATGTCGGTGCTCGCACTGTTACAGGAAATAGTGGGTGCACGCGTGTAGAATTGACGAATAAATACTGTGTCTCGTGGCAACAGCCCCTCCCCACGCTTGTTATGCTTCACTGCAATACACGTGCGTATGCTTCACCAAGTTACATTTCTGTACAAAGGCGAAGCTGACTTTCGGGAACCAGCATTATGGAACACAGCGTGCTTTCCAAGCTTCTAAGCCAATCGCGAGGACCAAAAAGGCGGAGTCCGTGCCACTGCTGGCAGCAGCGAATTCTTTCAATAAAAACACGGCACGCAACGGCAAGAAGCTTCACAGCGAACGTCAAAGCAGCTAGGCCTAGCGTTGCCGCAGTGGTGGCTACGGCTGCCAGCGGATCTGCTTGCGAGAGCGCCGGTTTGAGGCAGCGAGGTAATCATTATGGCAGCGGTGGTGGCTTTTAATAATGCCGTTTCGGACGTGCGGTCACGGCAAAACGTCCGGAAAATGGGACGGCGAAGAGTTCTTGCGTCCGAAATTTCAGACGTTCTGATACATTGACTCTATGGGGTACGTGGCGGTGCCGCGAAGCCGTCCAAATTATCGGGAAACCGGAAAGTCGGTCATCGACTGTACGCTGGCAACTCCTCCAGAAGACGACAGGCCGTCAAAGACGATTCATTACGATTCCTGTCTGTTACTCGAGCTAGCATTACCGCGACTTGTGACCCTTTCAATAAAATGACAGCTAATTTTCCCTGATAGAGGCCCAAATTCCCTGAGTTTTCCCTGACTTTTTCCAGACTACTCAAAATCCCTGAGAATTCCCGGTTTTCCCGGTTGGTAGACACCCTGGCAATTTACACAATCTACCGTACTTACTTGCATAATGATCGCACTTGTGTAATGATCGCACTCCTGAATTTTGTCGTCAAAATTCAATTTTTTTTTTTTCCCGTATAATGATCTCACTCTGAACTTGCCGCAGCTATACGTCATGTGGCAAGTCTAGCTAATGATGGTTGTGCTTACCATCTGTCGAATGCTATGTGAACGACTCTTCAAAACCTACCAAGCGTGTCTGCACGCACCAAACATACTTAAGCAGATGCCCCATTTCATTCCTTTCACCACTTTCCGCATTTCCATGAAAAAAAAAAGCTGCAACCAAACTTGCCTTGGCTTTGTTATTTGTAGGCTTTATAATGGTTGTGGTCAACAACAAAAAAGGCGCATTTTTATTCCGCTCGTCTGCACTCGTGGGCACACAACAAATTGCGAGCGGCAACGATAGTAGCCACATTGAGACTGATACGTTAGAAGTGTACCCTATTCATATGCCAACACTTGTAACACAGCAAAGATATTCGCCCACCCTTAGCTGAAATGTGCCGTTTTAGGATAGAAGTGAAGACAAACGCCACAGTTTTCGCAGCATGCCTGCCATGTGTTTCTATGTCACTGGCAGCTAAGCACGCCCATGTCCGTTTCTGTCCCCTCAAAGTGGACATGGTTACATTATTGCCGCAAACCTGTCGACATTAACGATATTATTCATTACTGATACAGAAGAAACTGTTTCAATGCACATAATGTAGTCACGAGAAAAGAAGTCGCGTTCAGCTTACTCCGCAGGCCGCCATTTTTGTTTTGGTGTCCTGCACTGTTACAGCAGCAGCCGTCTGTTTGTTGACCTGTTGTCATCCCGCAGCAAATGCGGGATTAAAAAAATTTTTTTCTTCTTGCCGAAAATTGAACATGAATTGAAAATGAACAATGTTGCAGTTTCTGATTCGCAGACAATAGCTTCTTTTTTTAACACCTACTTCCACTCTGTCTCTAGAACTGATAACTCTGTAACCCGTTTTTGACTCTGAACCATACCCTCCAATCGACGATATATCACTGTCTACTGAGGTTGTAGTTAACTTCATTCTAAACTTAGACACCAAGAAGTCGTGTGGCCTCGACGGTACCCAGATTGATTTTCTCGTTCGATACTCCCTTTGGTGCAGCAAATGTCTAACAATCATATTTAGAAAATCTCTCCCAACTGCCACTGTTGCTCCCTCGTGGAAACTTGCTCCAATTTTGCCCTTATTTAAGTCGGGTAACGTCCAATTGTTATCTATAGGCCAATCTCCTTAACATCACTCATGTAAATTACTCTAACACATTATCTTTAAACATAATATGGAATTTCTTGAAACTAACAAAATTTTATGCACTTTCCAGCATGGTTTTAGACGTGGCCTTAGCACTATAACACAACTGACAGAATTCCTTCATGACATCAGCAGCTCTTCAGACATAGGTGACCATATTGATGCTGTTTTGATAGACTTTGCAAAGGCCTTCGACACTGTCTCACAGCCTAAACTTATGCACAAGCTGGTCGCTATACTAAAAGATGCATCTTTGGTTGGATGGATATCAGACTTTCTTTCCCAGCGTTCGCAATATGTATGTTTCAACTCTACTAACTCACCCTTGATATCTGTTTGGTCAGGGGTTCTCCAAGGTTCAGTACTGAGTCCTCTTTTATTCCTGCTTTATATTAATGATCTCCCCCTACACACCTCAGTTAAGATACGCCTTTTCGCAGATTGCGTTTTATACCATACAAGCTACTGATCATGTTGTCCTTAACAATTATTTTGCCGACTTCTGCAACTGGTCCACAGCATGGCAAATGAATATCAACTTTTCCAAAACTGTCCCCATGTCCTTTACATGATGCTCACCCCCTTCCTTCTTGGCCTATGCCTTTAACAATATTACTTTATAGGATCTTCGAATTCAAATATTTAGGTATCCTACTAACAGATGATTTGTCATGGTCGAAACACATTGATGTCATCTGTAACAAGGCCCTTAAAAGACTAGATTACTTGCATTGTACACTGCGTCTTGCTCCTCAAGAAACTAAACTTCTTGCGTATAAAACCCTCATTCGACCCATCCTCGAATATGGCTGCATTGTATGGAACCCATACAAACTCTGTGATGTCAAATAATTAGAATCAGTGCAAATAAAGGCAGTGCGTTTTGTTTGTAGGAGATATGACAAGAAATTTTCGCCGTCTAACTCTCTTCCGCTACTTGGTCTCACTCCTCTTGCAGAGCGTCGCAAACTTGAATGCGTAAAATTCCTGTACACATTAATCAATTCTCCTCCCCTTTCCTTTCTAGATAACTACTTGACTTCTTCCAAACCCTCATGTACGAGGAGTCATCATGCTCCAAATAATTCAACCTGTTTTGCTCGCAGTGATTCCTTTAAAAACAGTTTTTTTCCATCAACAATTAAATTCTGGAATTCATTACCGGGCAACATCCGTTCACTACCACTGAAAAAATTCACGCAAGCTTGTTTATAAATTTTTTAAGCTTGTTGTTCATCTGACTCCTGCAATAACCTCATTGCGGCTGCAGTATGCATAGATAAATAAATAAATAAATAAATAAGGGCGCTGCCAAACCCAGTTCCAATTTCTTTTTCTCTTTTCCAGGAAGTGCACGACTGCAAGTACGCAGCATGCTCTCCATCATAGTATGCGTAGTGTAGATTACTTTTGCAAGTTTCGGATGCATTTTCACATGCACTGCATCTAGCACAGGTCACTCGACCTCATAGTTCTGGGAACTATGGCCAAATCTTTGACATTTGAAGCATCTCAGGGGGTTGTGTACATATGGCCTGACACAGATCTTCATGTACCCTGCCTCGATGGTTTCTGGCAGCACACACTGGAACGGAACGTGAGAATTAGGTGCTCAGTGTCACTTTCTTTCTGTCACGCCTCATTTTGATTTGTTTTACGTTGATAATATTTTGTTGTTTCCATTCTTCCAGGAGTTCAGTCTCGCTCAGCTCCATCAAATCATTATAGAAAATCACACCACAGATGGTGTCCATGGTGTGGGGTGGGGTCACTGAAACTGGTTGGTATGTCCCCGAAAGACAACAGGTCATGTAGTTTTTCATATTGCTTTTCGTCATGAGGTTCCAAGAGGAGGTTGCCACTTGCCAGTCTCGATGCGTTATAGCCTGGGCCAATAGTTTGAGTTCGACATTTGGAAACGAGGAACGGCGAGATAATTCTTGTCGTCTTTCCTGGTTTCTCAGAATGAATTACTTGATAGCGGAGCAAATTTTCCGGGTTGTGTCAAAAAAATTTTCAATACTTCAGTTCGCCCTTCTTTCTGAAGGCGATTAGGGAGTTTCGGAATGAAACTATCCATAGCAAATCTTGAGTTTAAGGCAGTAATGCCAGCCGTCTGCCGTGAAGCCCAACAAAGGAATGCCGCAGATCTTGTAAAAACATATCCTGCAGACGCCAACTGTACGTTTCCGTTATAAGCAAATATGCACGCCAAGGTTGGCTGTTACACACAAGGTTAACCCTTGCTGCCGGGAAAATCAGAGGTAAAAAGAAATGAAGAAAGGACAGTTGTGATCGGCTGTTCTACCACCGAGCCCGGGACTTCGAGCAGGAGCTGAGGCTGCCATGTGGCCAAGGCCTCTTCAAGGGACACCGATGAGCTGCCCCTATTCGAGCCCTCTTCCTGGCAGTGGACAGGCTGCTTTGATCGGCCATTCACCCCGCGACACCCTGCGGTCACGGCTCGCGCAATTATGGGCATTGGGCCGATGGCTTCGCCAAAATGGTTCTCAAAACAGATGATTTATGACCAGTGCGGAAGTACCTCGGTCAGAAGAGGTTTGGGCAATTAGCAAGAATATGGCCATCATTTGTCAGCCACAGAAATTGGCACGTCCAAGCTGGAGACGCGGTCAGTCAGTGCAATGGTATGGCCTATCACCTATCAGCCGTCCTAATTGGCACGCCGGGAACAGAGTCAGAGTATGATTGGAGTCACATACGCCACCCCTCTTCCCCTGTTTGTGCCCAGTGATGTCCGTGCGTTTCCGACAAAGGTCCCTTCAGAGGGAAAGGGCAACCGATCTCCGGATTGGTGGGACCTGATGTGATCGGTCTCCTGACACCAGATTGGGGGAAGTGACTGAACAATGACCACACAAGGCATAAAAGGAGTAACGGATGGTGGGAGTGATCGGCTGCTACAACTTCTTCATGAACTTTTTCTGTGCTATTTTGAATGTTCTTGTACATATGTAAATATAAACGCGTTTGTAAAACGTCATGAATATCGCACCCTGCCTCACGTTCCCTTACTCCCCCACAATAAAAGTAGATTCCACATCTTCGAACCCCAAGTCGCAACATTGGATGGCAGCAGCGAGATAGTCTGCGCAGCGCTTCAACTTCGGCATGGTGAGTGCACGACCTTTTCTCCTTGAGAGTTGCCAGGCTTAATGTGGTTCTTCCTGGTAACAAGGGTGTAGGAAGACTTGTTGAAAGATACCTTGCTTCTACACTTAATTCCTTCAGAAACTTGTTGGTAAAAGAGAGGTAGCCATGGATTGAAGGAAGTTGTGCAGAATGGACCTAAATGCGATATGTGGGGAATTCGGGATTGATTGTGGGAGGCAGCTGAAGAAGGCGGAGGTCATCGATGGGATAGAGGCAAGCAGCAGAGATGATGAGGAGGAGATCGTGGAGGCTTGGGAGGATATTCATGGCCAGAAAGAGCAAGAGCAGGAAGAATGCTGAAGGGAAGAGCATAAGCGACAGCACAGAATATAGATAGAGGAAACTGACAGAGAAATCCAGCATCTCAGGGGGCTGTAGGCACGATCTAGGCTGCACGTATTCGAGGACAGCAAACACATACAGTTTTCTTGATTTTTTTCGAGAATGTTTGCGCAGAGGTACAGCTGGACTGCGACTTCTGGTCGGTAGGGTTGTTGGAGGCACTTACCGGTGGCATGTCCTGTTGCTTAGCTCGCCTTTCTGATGTCGACTTCAAGAAGTATGAT
Source organism: Dermacentor albipictus (assembly GCF_038994185.2). Taxonomy (NCBI): domain Eukaryota; kingdom Metazoa; phylum Arthropoda; class Arachnida; order Ixodida; family Ixodidae; genus Dermacentor; species Dermacentor albipictus. The sequence goes on from NW_027225607.1 coordinate 697,120, forward strand.
CTGGCTGAACAGGCACTGTTGCGCCATTTTGGTATTTCTGTGGAGAGCGAGAGACAAGATCAAAGTGACCAGTACAAAATTTGTCCTATCGAAGAGATTGAGGTTGCACCAGTAAATGAAGAGCACGAAAAGTATAAGGTGGCAAAATCCTCAGAGATGGAGCATATCGAGAGCAAGGCCGTTGCCAGTCTACAGAGAAAGGCCATTCCGGAGGGCGTCTCTTATGAGGACGAGGCTTGTTCCAGTAGCCATGAGAAGGTTAAGGAGGCGCTGGAGACCTTCCTTGTATCTGAGCACTTGGGCAACTTTCCGGAATCGTCTAGATACATAATCGTCAGATACGGTGGCGGCTGAGCCAAGAAAAGACCCGACGTGGCAGAACGGAGCGGAGATAACTCAGGGCTCCAGCATCGGTGACTGTGCAATGCAGTCGTACACCGAAACAGAGCTGGCGGCCATCCCGGAGAGCCCTCCTTGCGGGGGCGAGGCTTGTTCCAGCAACCCTATGAGGGTCAGTGTAGGGCTGGATACCTTCCTCATGCCTAAGCACTTGAGTGACTCTCTGGCAGTGACGAGAATAGAGAGCGAAGAAGCGACAGTGGCGATTTCAAAAGGCGTTCCTTGCGAGGACGAGTCTTGTTTCAGTAGCCCTAACAGTGTAAAGGAGGCACTTTAAGCCTTCCTCGTACCACTGCACTTGAGCGACGTTCCGGGATCGCCAAATGGAGAAAATGCCAGGGTGGCCAAGCAGGGCAGGAACCCCATGCTCGGGGTTTTCAGCGACACATCTGATGATCACCTGACAAGGCAAAATTTTTTCATACCGCACAGGGTCAAAGGAGCTCAGTGTTCGACGGCGAGAAAACTTGCGAAAGTCTCCACATCACAGCGCGTGAGACAGAAGAACAGGCCAGCGTGCAGAGCCGAGAAAGGTTCATTATGAAGAGTCAGAAAGCGGTGGTGTCGAAAGGGGCTGATTACGACAGGAGAGGGCACGTCTCTGCGAGTAAGGGTGCGGCTGAAATGTTCAACTTGGCTGAGACATGCGATTTGGAACAGGGTCAGTCGAACAGTCACTAAGGTGGAATCACAGGAGGATCTGAGTAGGTGATTGAAACACGTTTTGTTAATTTCCCGAGAACCTTTCTTTTTTGGGGGGGTACTTCGTTTATTGCAAACACGCTTAGTTCATTTTCTGCTTAATAGAGTTTTGCAAAGCTGCACACTTATTCCTCAGATAGTTTGGTATACAGTGAACCAAAATAAATTTTAAAAATGATTAATAAAATTTGGAGGACACATAAGCTTTGCCTTTAAAAGCAGAACGCGACAGCATTCAAAGATCCCTGACTGCTTGTCAGGTTTCCTGGCAACCGCAACTTTCTTGCAGATGCACGGTGACGAGCGCCATCTGGATGGTGTTGTTACACAAAGTTTCCATCCACAAAGACGAACAAGTGATCACATTTTCACTCCCACCCAAACAATCGAGATGAAGTACAAGAAAAAAATCGCAACTCTATCTGGCCTTCTTAGATCTAGAAAAAGCCATCGACTCAATACCACATCTTAAACTATGGGGAAAGCTTGAAAACATGAAACTGGACCAGTAACTTTTTTAATTATTGAAAGCACTTTATAAACAATGCACAGCAGTTTAGGAAGTCCATGGACTAAAATCTCGGAAGGTGAAACTAAAAGCCGGATTAAACAGGGATGTCCTTTATCACTGACCCTATTTAATATCTATATGAACAGCCTACTGAGAGCTCTAAACAACGAAGGACCTGAAGCGAGACTCTCCACCAAAACAATAGGCTACCAAGAGGTGTACACAAAAATCTCTGCTTGGCATTAGCTGACGATGTTGTGCTTCTGGCTGAGTCGGCAGTAGACCTACAGGACCTACATATCTGTTCCCGAGTTGTGGTTGAGGACTACCTCAAGTTCAATGCAGAAAAAACGCAATGGTTGAGCCTAAACACAAAATCTGAAGGAATTACATTCACTTTAGAAATTCTATAACAAAGACAGCAACTTATAAATATCTTGGAATTTAAATATAAGACAAAAAGTAACTTGAAAAACAACCTGTTTCAATGATCATCTTTCAATTTATCTTTCCACGTCGTGACCATCCATACAAAGTCAAACGCATTAACTGCCACTCATCCCATTATGCATATTCGTTCTTACCGCGCACAATAACTGAATGGAATGCCTTACCAGGTACTGCCACAAAACCATACTTGACTAAGTTTCAAGATTTATTCGCTCACGACTTGTCAACTAATCTTATTATTATTAGTTAACGACTTTTACAGTGTCTTCGATGTTTGTTGCTGTTTGCTTTTCATTGCAGTTGCCTTATGTTCTCCTAATATGTAATAATGTTATCTCTGCAATAATTGTTACTTAGGTATCTTGTATATTGCCTATGTTTTACTCTATTACTACGTTTGTTATATTTCCTTGTTTTCATTATGATGTATAATCTATGACCAGTGCCTGTGATCGCCCTGCCCCCCATGTAAAACCCTTGTAATGAGGGCCTTTGGGGGTATTTTGAATAAATGAATGAATAAAAAATCGAAGTCTAAAAGGCCGAGTATGGCACTTATCCCGACCCGTATTCAGTGGGTCGTACAACCTTTACTCAGTGGGTCGCACACAGTAGAAAACACACGCAGTCCCAGCAACAACATATTCAACTGAAACACTAGCATACTTGACCCAGACAATAAAATGACTAAACCGGCACCAAAACGAGCTTGGGCGACGGCTGCTGGGAGGAAACAAATGGGCTGGTCACCGTTTTAAATTCGAGAAGCAAGGTCAAAATACATGGGCAGGCTGAACTTTATATGTGAAGCCAAGTACAGCAGCTGAATATACCTACACGAGTGGCATAAGGGCACAAAGACCCTCTGGATGCAACAGCTCGCCTCTATCAAAACAAAATTTGGCCCAAACCCAAAGGTCTAGGAAACCGCAAGTGACAGCGAATGGCGTAAACAAGTGAGCAAATGAATAGCACAGACAAGCACAGACATCTGGCGCACAGCGATCGCAAAGCAAAATAGCCTATCGTACTATGTGAAACAAACTGGAACCGGGCAGTGTACCATACTACAGGGGAGACGGACCAAGCGCACTGCTCTTCCGAGCTCACACAGGATCTTTGGCCACTCAACGACAGCATGAACTGTTCAACCCTTCATGCTGTTTGTGCAGTGCCCCCGAAAAACAGTTGCTCGAGTTTAGCAGGCCTGACCATGCCCGCATGATAAACCCCGAACACCACCAAGCTTGACGTGTTGTGTTCTCATGTGCCTCTCTGGTCAAATCGATGAGGCACAAATCAACCGGGTCCAGTCAACAAAGAGCCTATTGCTGTGGCGGGAATGGCTCTGCAGACAAACCAAAAGCAGACTGGCCAGGATAACGCACAACGCACCTCCCTTTTGTCAACCATGCACATTGGCGCGCCACCACTTGGACATCAATGCGAAGACAACAACTGCGCATAGTGGAGCGTTCAGCTACCCCTCCTCAGGAACCGTGTGGAACCCAGCCAGATCTACCCCTGCGACAGTAACCAAGGTATTGGCTACAGGCTACGATACACCATCCAGATGTTTTCGTCCCCATGCCACTCAGTTAGCAATGCCAAACTTGGCTCTTCTTGGCACAGCATTTTACTCTGGTGGTGGTGGTGGGGGGCTCCTTCGCAAAATTGTGATGACTTGACAGTACATGAACAAAAAAAAAAAACAATGAACTGTGAGAGGCACCAAAAAACTATATATTTCTTCCTATGGTGCCTAAAACGCCTGCCCTGGGAACAAACTTAAAAAACCGAGCAGGCTACGCTGCTCTATGAATGGTAGAAATGCTAGAAAACGGGTCTGTGTTTGAGTTTCCGCTTAACAGGATTATGTTTTCGGGTATATTCAAGTCCCAATCCAACGCTATCATGTCTGTAGGTTGTATTTACTTCATATTTTTAGATTTCTAAATAGCGCATTTGCACTTCGACATTTGTTTAGAGTGTCGCAGTGCACCTTTCTGAACTTCTCATGCACCACCCTGAACTGCTTCAGCAGTGGAGGCAAATCGAACGGTCCTCTCGTGTCGAACAAGCACTAGCGTGTGTTGTGTTCTCTGCGTGGCATCTGCTTTTCGCATTGTCAAAAACAAACCTCAGCCAGGTACCCCAATTTAATTAACACACTGGAGGTGGGCATGAACTAGCAAGTGAAAGAGTTTTAGCATAGGCAAATCACGAGTGGCGAGCCCACAGATAGTGGGTCAGTAACAATAGCATACATTATGTAGAGCTAGACAGGGGCGTAGCCAGGGGGGGGAGGGCTTATGGGGCTTCAGCCCCCCCCCCTTTGAAATTTTTCCATGCTGCCATTCATCGACAACCAAAACAACCCCCGGTGCCACAAACCATGCTGGATTTTGCCTAGAATGTCTTTTTCACGCTCTAAAAGACATTTCAGTGCGAAGATTGCAAAATCAGGCTAGATTTCATGGCAATGCACATGCACTGGGAGTCACATACTGCAAGGAGCCCCATCCGAGCAAAATTGCAAGGGCGTTTTGATGGCGAGCGGGCTCGTCGCGGCACCTCGCGAAGGCCGCGAAATCTACAGAGCGCTTAGATTTCAATTCCGAAACTTTATGGGTATAAAGTTCTCAAACTTTTGATGCGAAAGGTGCAATGACATTTCCAAAGTCATGCTTTATTTAGATTTTCAATTCAGGAACTCTGTGGGTTTAACGTTGTTATAAACATTTGACACCAAAGGTGCATTGACTTTTTTTAAAGTCGTACATCACACCATACAACTAGACAAGCCATATGAACACACTATCAGACAAATTGACAAAGCATGCAGCGAGGTCTGATGAGACGAAGCATTGTGGTGGTTAATTTTTGCCGTCATGTCGCAGAAAAGAATATCGTAGAAAAGAATATCGTAATTTTTTTTTCACCTGCGCCAAAGCATCCATGTCGAGACACTAAAGTCAGGAAAGGTAACTACGTTCTTATATATTTTTCTACTTTGACTTTTATTCGTGAGAACACATTGAACCTCTTCAATCTTTTTGTTCTCGCTACCCGCAGGCAGCCAGAGCCAGCCAGAATGCACACGCTTATCTCGTGTTGCCCCAACCACTGCGCGGAGCACTTCGATGCACATTCGTTTTTCTTTGGCCGAGTAGATTTTTTTGCCTGGCAGAATTTTGGTCGCTTTCTGGCTAGTCAATGAGAAAAAGAAACAATGGTCGCTCGCCACCATCACTGCAGGGACTCGACGGCTTGAAACAAGTTCGCTTGAGCGCAACCTCTGCGGAAAATTTTGTCTCACTGGTGTAGGATACTGAGCGGCATGCGTGTTGTTGCGTGAACAAAGGATTAAGACTGGAGACTACATACAAAGTATATTTGCAAAAGGTAACTGCAGCACTGGCCAGTTCAGCTGACAGCTCGAGAGCCAGAGAGCGCTCGTCATCTTTGTCGGGGTGCCCACGTGCATCGGCCACAAGAAACATGCAATATGCATGTATCATTACCTCCAGCGGTAGAAGCACCGTCCCGGGGCGTCTAAATATAGGTGATAACACGAGAGTAATATGGCTTGAGGCGTGTGACATGCACAACATCAGTGGAATTTGGGGCGGATGAGACACTGGCACCGACTGGGGCGATTTCGTAGGTAACTGGAGCCAGGGCCCACAGCATGCGATACGGGCCTGTGCACCGAGACAGGAGTTTTTCCGACAGGCTAACGTGACGAGTGGGGGACCACAGGAGTATCAGAGATCCGCGCGAAAAGTGTACGTCTTTGTGCTGGCGATCCTTAAAGCACCGTTCTTTGTCTTGAGAGGTCAGGAGGCGAGCGCGAGCAAGTTCATGTGCTTGGGCTGCCCTGGTGATGGCGTCAAGTGCATACTCGCTGGTCTCTGCTGCGGCAGATGGAAGGGATGCGTCCAGTGGCAATGTGGGCTCTCGGCCGAACAGCTGAAAGAATGGGGAATAACCAGCAGTGTCGTGATGCGAAGAATTACACGCAAAAGTTACATAAGGTAGGGCAAGGCTCCCATCAGTATGGTCAGACGAGACATACTTTGCAAGCACGTCTGTTAGGGTGCGATTCAGACGCTCAGTGAGACCATTAGTCTGTGGATGGTAAGACGTAGTCAGCTTGTGCTTGGAGGAGCAGCAATGCAGGATGTTGGCTACTACTTGAGAAAGAAATGTCCGACCACAGTCTGTGAGCAGTTAGTGTGGAGAACCATGCTGCAGAATCACGTCGCGTAACAGAAAAATGGCAACATGTGTGGCGCAGCTTGTCGGAAGCGCTCTGCTGATGGCGTAGCATGTGGCGTAATCTGTCGCCATAGCAACACACTTGTTGCCAGACGTGGATAGCGGGAAAGGGCCAGATAATTCCTAGCCAACGCGAAAGAACAGCTCCGAAGGAACGTCAAGCAGTTGAATGCACCCAGCAGGGAGCGTCAATGGTGTTTTTCAGTGCTGGCACTTTTCGCACACCACAACGTATTTCCGGACGGAGCGGGCAAGGCCTGGCCAAAAGAAGCGTCAGTGGATCCGGTCATAGGTGTGGGAGATGCCAAGGTGACCTGCCATTGGTAAATCGTGAAGTTCTTGGAGAACAGCTGACGGGAGGTGCTTAGGAATGACGAGGAGTAGGGCAGGAGCGTCAGGGCGCACATTGTGGCGGTATAATACACCATCCCAGAGAACAAACAGGTGAAGGAACGAATCAGAAGGCGAAGGTTCCAAGCCATCAATGATGGCACGCAAAGTGGCATTTTGGCGTTGCTCGTCAGTAATGTGTAGTAGCTGAGAAATGGAGAAAACGCAAGCGTCAGTATCGGGGTCAGGGTCGCCGGGTGGTTCGTCCACTGGATAGCGTGATAAACAGTCTGTGTCTTCATGTAATTGGCCCGATTTGCACACTACTGTATAGGAGTATTCTTGCAGCCGCAGAGCCCAGCGACCAAGCTGGCCGGTAGGATCCTTGAGTGAGGAAAGCCAGCAGAGCGCGTGGTGGTCCGTGTTTACAGAGAAGTGCGTGCCATACAAGTACGGGCGGAATTTGGAACCTGCTCAGATGAGAACCAGGGATTCACGATCTGTAATCGAATAGTTGCGCTCTGGTGCTGTGAGGAGGTGGCTAGCGTATGCGTTAACGCGATTTTGACCCTGTTGGCACTGGGCTAAGACAACTCCGATACTGTGATCACTGGCATCGGTACGCACCTCTGTGGGGAAAGGATGGGTCAAGGTGGGCCAGTATGGGTGGCGTGGTGAGAATGTTGGTGAGGTGGGCAAACGCGGCAGTTTGAGCGGGGCCCCACATAAAGGGCACGTCCTTCTTCAGAAGATCAGTAAGAGGTCAGGCAATCCTGCGAGGTCTTTAACGAAGCGTTGGAAGTAAGAGCAGAGTCCTACAAAACTTCGGACATCTCTGACAGACTCAGGTACAGGAAAAGACGTGACAGCACAAATTTTCTCCAGGTCTGGTTGACTACCTGAAGCGTCGACGAGGTGGCCCAGCACTGTAATCTGCCGACAACCAAAGTGACACTTCAAGGAATTTAGTTGGAGCCCAGCCTCGCACAAGACTCGAAGAACAGCTGACAAGCGCTGAAGGTGTCTCTCAAATGTAGGCAAAAATACGAGAACGTCATCTAGGTAGCAGAGGCATGTTGACCATTATAACCCTTGAAGAAGAGTCCATCATAGGCTCGAACGTTACTGGGGCGTTGCATAGATCGAATGGCATAACTTTGAATTGATACAGACCATGAGGAGTGACGAATGCCGTCTTCTCTTGGTCTTTTTCATCCACAGAAATCTACCAATCACCAGACCGCAGGTCTATTGATGAAAAGTAGTTGGCACCGTGGAGACAATCGAGGGCGTCGTCAATGCAAGGCAAGGGGTAGACGTCTTTCTTCGTAATGCGGTTTAGATTAGGATAATCTACGCAGAAACACCATGTGCTGTCTTTCTTTTTCACAAGCACCAAGGGCGACACCAAAGGGCTCGACGAAGGTTCAACAATGCCTTTGGCAAGCATCTTGTTCACTTCATCTTGAATAACCCGACGCTCTAAAGCAGAAACTCGATATGGCCAGCGATGGATAGGACTGGCATTACCAGTATTTATGTGATGCTCAACAATTGAAGTCTGGCCCAATTGGCGATTGCCGAGGTCGAATCTGTCGTGGTAGGAAACCAAAGGAGACACAGAGCTGCTGCTTGTTCAGGCAATAGGTCCGCAGCAATCACAGGACGAAATGTTGCATCAGGCCAAATAGCATACTGTGGACATCGTGAAGAAACTGAGCAGATGTCTGCGGAAAACGATGTGACGTGGTCCTCTCCGATAGCACGGAGCGTTGCAACCGATATGCCTTTGGGTAGAACTTCCTTTGTCAGCAAGGTGTCTACCATGTTGACATTTCCAAATTCCCTGAGTTGAGCCAGAACTTTGTTTTATGTCAAGACAGGCTGACACCATGTTGCCCGATGCTGTCACTCTCTAGTAAGCATGTTGAAACAAAAAAATGACTTAATCCAGTTTGAATAGTAAGTAGAAATATCTATTTTATTCAAAATGAAAAGAAAGAAATGGTAAAACCCATTCCAAACTGAGTCGAACATTTTCAAATACAAATGAAAAGGAAATGCATACAGAAGTAAATATTTTCGAATATGAGCTTTTTCTATCAACTGATAGTAAGCTCATCGGTATGAGGCCTGAACTTTGTCACAACTAAGGTTCTCTATCAGCAGCTGGAAAGTCAACCTCAACTGTTTCGACATACTCTCAGCCCATACACAACATTTCTGTGTTGGGTTTCACTACTTTAAAGAGTTTATATTGGTTTGGATGAGGGACATCTGCATCTCGGCGTCAGCCAACACTTTGTTTTTTGAGCTAAAGCTCCTTCAAAGACGTGGCAGCATGCTTTCTTTCTCCTTAATTCCTCAGTGCGTTGGTCCTTTCTGTTCTCATCCTCCTTCCGCCACGCTTTCGCCCCATGGACCATTTGAAGCATCCTCTTGGTCACTTGTACAGCCAACGTCCGATTTTTCGGACTCCCTAGGGGCCGCAACAACATCCGAAAAATCGGGCAGTCCGAAAAAAAATGAATGCTTGTCAATTTAACCGCCCTTAAAGGCTCGAATTGCCCCAGGCACGTCCGAAAAAGCTCCTAAGGCCTGCCAGTACACTTATTAGGCATATCGGTGCTCGTACTGTGGCAGGAGACGGGGGTACACACGCGTATAATTAAGAAATACATACTGTGTCCCTTGACAATTGCCCCTTCCCACGCTTGTTATGCTTCCCCGCGTAACACTGCTGTACAGAGGCGAAGCTAACTTTCGGAGACTGGCATTACGCAACGCGCTGTGCTTTGCCAGCTTCGAAGCCAATCGCGAGGATTACAAAGGCGGAGTCGGTGCCATTGCAGACAGCGGTGAATTCTTTCAATAACAAACATGGCACCGCACGGCAATGAGCTTAATAGCGAACGTAGAAGCAGCTAGGCCTAACGTTGCCCCGGTGGTGGCTACGGCTGCCAGCGGATCTGCGTACGAGAGTACCGGTTAGCGGCGGCGAGATAATCAAAATGGCGGCGGTGGTGGTTTTGATTATAGTGATCTAGAATGGGGTAGTGGTATCAGGGAGAGCCCGCGGATGTGGCATCTCACGTCGACGCCGCCAGATGGCGCCACTAAGCGTGGGCTGTACGGAACGCGAAACTGAGCATTTTCAACGTAGAGAAAGCCGTGTGCGCTTGGTGTCGCGCCGAAAAAAGAAAGCGCGCAGCTCCGTAGCATGTTTCCTGAAAACTTCCTCCGAAATTAAGAAAAGGCGCAGAGAAAGGTGGAAAGGCGGAAGTTCTTAAAGCTTGCGTGAAAATAAAGCCGACCCAACAAGTGCAGAGAACGGCCGCACGACGATGCGACTGACTTCTAAACTAAAAGTTCGCGAACACCGTAGAAGAGGTAAATATGTGGATGGGTAAATTGCTTAATTCATTTGCCATTAACAATTTTTATACAGGTCAGTACCCAATCGCATTCACAAGTTCAAGTGAGCCAAACAATTGCGGCGCGTGTACTAACACGGAACAGAGGCCAGATATGATGAGGTTTAATTTATTCCTTTGGGTGCGATTTTGTTTACAAAAGCATATATCCACTGAAAGCTAGGGAGTTAATCCTATGGTGATGCCACTATTATGCGGTCGTAATGGTTACCAGGGATAGCGAAATTTCGTAACACAGCAAAATAAAGAGAACTCGTGGTGGCCAAATTGTTTTCGGCCACCACGAGTTCTCTTTATTTTGCTTTATCGGTACAAAAGATGGGCAGCTACACTCTTAAAACTTTACACCCCTTTGGGGTGTAAATTTGTCCCACAACAATCGTCATCTGCCTTGCTTGCGTCGCCTTTCCTGAAAACTCGGCGCTCGCTACTTTTCTGTCGAGAATGCTGCGTCACACTGATAACGCGCATGCCGTTCGTGACTGGGAAGTACCGGGCTCGCCGCGTTAGAGAAAGGAAACACGGGCAAGACGGATGACGATTATTGTTGTGGGACAAGATAAGCCCCAAAGAGTGTAAATTTTTCTAAGAGTATTCTACTTTCTCAAAGTGCTTGGCTGCTACGAGAGAGGCACCATGAGGAACAGCTTATCTTCGCGTGCAATTTCTTTTTACGCCGTTCCTGTCGCGATTGGTTGATCCTTTTTACATAGAAGTGCAGCCTGGTCAGCACATAGAACTTGGTCAACTCTGTTGTGAGCGCATCTGAGTGCTGGCTGCAGCCTAAGGCATAGCCCAAGTTCTCCTTCACTAGCAACTTTACATCCACTATGCTGTCACTGCAGAGTTTCTCTCGGCTGAAAAACACAGTGAAGGTGTCCTCCAACTTCTTCACTGCCCTGAAAACCTCCAGCGAAGGATATAACAACCCTCCCTTGTCGCATGCCACAGTGAACTCTGAGTTTCTGCTTTCCGTATTGGGGGTTACCAAAAGAAAGGCCTTGTAAGGCATGCAGTCATAACACTTCAGAAACTTTCGAGCAACATACCCTGCCATGTAATGTATTAGACGGTCGTCGCTTTTGTGCTCCACCAACTCTCTTTGCTCAGCATGCAGGAATACTACGAAGCATGCCCTCGGCTGAAGCTAGGCTTCCTTCCTCAATGAGATGGTCGACTGCAGCAGCCCTGCATGGCTTATTGAGCTGGAGCATCTTGCGCACTCAGGAGAGAACTCATTTCTCCACTAGCTCCATTAAAGTCAGCATTGCCTGCATGAGCGTACTATTCTCGCAAGGTTATAAAAGGATCGGCAATTAACGACAATTAGAAACTGCCTTGGTGTTGAGACTGTGATTAAACCCACATGATTGCCTCCGAAAAAGTTTTCCAGCGAATCCTGGCTTAACCTGGATGTCATAACATACCTAAATCCCTTGCTGACAAGATTATCCAGCAGTGATAATGTGCTGGATATCGTCACCCTTTGGCCATCTGCAGTTGAATCGCTTAAAAATCAACTTACTCTTTTAACATGTTTCGCACACAAACCGCACATGCTTCGTCGAGTTTCTTGTCTTGGCGGGGCAAGTTGCGTTCCCAAATTCGCCGTGTTTATTCATCTTTCAGTGCGGTGAACAACGACGGCTGCTTTCCTTTCTTCCACTTATATCCTGTTTCACGTACAGCCGGGAGCGAAGCAGTGTCGTTGCCGTTGACGTTTCGACCTTCCTACTTCTCGCGTGTTCGACCGACTGCGCGCGAAACAGACTCGAACGGTAGGTTGAAACACCAAAAAACAGTCAATGTCGCGATCAAGCCCGCACGAACGAGCGCGCGAAGCCCTTTATTCTATGGCGAAGCAGCGGAGCAAGCCAGCCCACGCGACTACAGCACTGCCACCGAAATCCACGTCCCGTCCGCACTCGCCGCCTCGCTGCAATGCATAGGGCGCTCCGGCTCCTGAGCCCACTACCCCTTTCTAGAACACCATAGTTTTGATTAATGCCATTTCAGACCTGCAGTCAGGACTATAGTACGTGGTGGTGCCGCGAAGCTGTGCAAATTATCGGGCATGTCTGAAAAACTGGGCGCATGGAAAATCGGCCGTTAACTACACTGGCAATACCTCGTTCCGTTGACACGGCGTCAATGAGGATTCGTTGCAATTCTCCTGTTAGTGGAGCCAGCATTAACACGACTTTCATTCCCTTTCAATAAAATTACAGCTAATTTTCCCAGATAGAAGCACAAATTTCCTGAGTTTTCCACGAGTATTTCCAGACTATTCAAATTCCCTGAGAGTTCCTGGTTTTCCCGGTTGGTAGACACCCTGGTCAGACCAAAATTAACGACAGGGAGGCATGTCCGGTTATCGGCGACGGTGACGACGGAGTGGGGCACAGTGATATTGCGCACCAAAAGGACATCAGGAACAGGTGTGGCGACGTAATCACCATCCGGCACAGGAAAAGATTATAGCAATTCAACGAAAGTCAAGGTTTTAGGCGGCAGGCGGACGAAGGCGGTCGTACTAAAGTTGTTCGGCAATTCAGCACGAATATGAGCGAGTAGGGGAAGTTCGAGGCAAAGGGTACTGGCAGAACAGTCGATCAAAGCTAAATGCGCCGTAAGAAAGTCGAGTCCAAGGATTAGGTAATGGGGACAATTGGTCAGCACTGTAAAAAGAACAGGAACGTGGCAGCCGGCGATACTTATACGGGAAGTACACATTCTAGTAACGTCAACAGAGCTGCCATCAGCCACGCGTACGGCTCGAGCAGGAGGAGGCGTGAGAACTTTCCTCAGTCGACGACGGAGGTTAGAACTCATTATGGACACCTGGGCTCCAGCATCTATTAACGCCGTCAAAGGGACACTGTCAACGTGAACAAGTAAGTTCTGGTTTGTTGGGAGCGTCAGTGGAGTATTTGGACAGGACGAACGTGATGTAGCACTACCTCCAAGAGCTGCATGGCCCAGGGGATGGTCCAGAATTGGTCGGCGACGAATAGCGGCGTGGCTGGGGCGACGGGTACCGACGGCGCCGAGGTGACGGCGAGCGAGCAGGGTGACTGACATCGATGGATACGTCAGCGGTAGGAGGCATACGGCGAGGCCAGCAACGGCGCGTGTCGGCATATGGGCAAGGAGACGGGGAAAGGGAGCTTGAATACGGCGACGTCCAGGAGGTGCGGCAGTGGCGAGAGACGTGGCCAATGCGGATGCAACGGAAGGAAATGGGCTTGTCATCCGGAGTTCTCAACTCTGTAGGGTTGTGGTATCTGGAAGGGGAATACAGATCGCTATGAGGCGTAGCTGTCGGCACCGGTTGGGCGTCAGGTCGGGAGACGGAGCAGGCAGCAGGAAAACCTAGGTTTGCAGATTCTTGCCGCACAACTGCCTGAATGAGAGAGATCACTGGAGCTGGTTGGTCAATGGTGGATTCAAGTGGGCGTGAATGGAACGGCGCAGGACTTGTAGCCTCGAGTTCACGGCGAAAAATACGTGTGACGTGCTCATTTAAGGGTGGTGGAGCGGTAAGGTTAACGCAAGACGAGGTCGCAGCCGTGCTAGGGAGCCGGGAGAACTGTGGAATGACGCGGCGAGCTCAAAGCGGCGGTATTCCTTGACAATGACGTCGATGGTGGACACGTTGAAGACCAACAAGTTGAAGGCGTCGTCCGCGATCCCTTTGAGTACGTGGCCGACTTTGTCAACCTCAGCCATTTTCTCGTCGACTTTCCGGCAAAGAGTGAGCACGTCTTGTATGTACGAGCCATACGGTTCAGTAGAAGACTGAACTCGGGTAGCAAGCTCTTTTCTAGCAGCCAGCTGCCGACCGGTGGAATTTCCAAAGAGGTCGACGAGCTTCTCCTTGAAAGCATCTCAGCTAGAGATACTGTCCTCGTGTGTCTAGAACCAGACACAAGGAGTTCCACCCAAGTAGTATAGGACATTGGCTAGCATAATGGCAGGGCCCCAGCGGTTGTTTTGGCTAACACGCTCATACAGGTTGAGCCAGTCCTCAACGTCGACATTACCTTGGCCAGAGAATATGCCAGGATCGCGGGGATTGGTAACGGTAACGTACGTTGTTGTAGGGGTCATAGGGTTAGGAGGAGACGAGGTGTCGTCACCGGGAGCCATGGCAGAAAGGTGCGGCCGCTGCGGGGCTCCATGACGAGGACGGGGAATGGCACCCTCCATGAAAGCGTTATGCGAAGAAAAGATTGAAACTGGAGACTATTTACAAAGTATATTTACAAAAGGTAACTGCAGCGCTGGCCAGTTCAATTTGGTTTGGTGCCTGTAGATATAGCACAACCCACTACGGGGGATTGGCCATGAATCGGGCGGCAGTGGGTCGAAAAAGAAGAAATACCTGAAGAGGGTTGTAGCGCCGAAAAAGACAACACATAGCAAGCGAGACGGGACAGGCGCAAATTCTCGCTTGCTATGTGTTGTCTTTTTCGGCGCTACAACCCTCTTCTGGAAACATGCACCAATTAGCACCCCCCCCCCCCAAGACGTATTACTCAATAAATACCTAAATATAATTTTTTTTACTGAAAATGAGATATTAAATTAATTCAAATCATTAATAATAATTTTCATGCTATAGTTTCTTAAATTAAGAAGTTCATATTTTTGGTTTCTTGTTGTGGAAAATAAAACAGTAAAGTTAGCATGGAAGTCTTGTTTCCATTACAAAATTATGTATGGCATCACATACGTTCCTACTACAGTGTCCTCGTGCCGACGCCTCCAGAGACAGAATGATAGGTAGCGTAATGGTTAATCCAAGTTGGCGGAAGGGACCTTCTAGAAGTCGTTTTCTACGCATGTTGAACCTATGACACTCTATAAAGAAGTGATCCATAGTTTCGGGTTCATTGTAGTAGAAACATTTAGGAGAAGGTGCCAAACCAGACCTATGGGAATAGAAATTAAGCCTTGGTATTCGGCAACGCATACACGTAAATGAAACTCCAAATTTTCTTGTTGCACACCGTTCGCTGTGCCAAGGAAATCTAAGGTGCTGAAAATCGGCGTTATCTAATACACATGATTTGGCATGTTCTTCTTGAATGGCAAATTTTTTAAAATCTTGCAGAAGTGACGTATGCCGAAGGTTTTAGGATCCTCAGTACTAGGCCTTTAAGAGATGCCGCTGCTAGTGCGCCTGCAGACTCGTTTAAAGTGAGCCCCACGTGCCCTGGCAGCCATACTAGATGGATGAGGCGTAGATGTTGGGGAATTAATGAATGAAATTCTCGGAGAATGATACTTGAATTGGGCACAAATAAAGCGGAGCAAACAGACAAGGAGTCGGTTAAGATTACGGTTGAGGAAATAGATGTGGGAAGTTTCCATAGAGCTAGGATGATCGCCAATAACTCTGCTTGAAATATTGGCGTAAAGTCGGGTAGTGGAAGAGAGAAAGACCAATTTAATCATGTCGAAAAAATGCCCACTCCGGCCTTCTCTTCACTGACAGAAGCATCTGTGGCTACTACTGCATTTATTTGGAGGTTTTCAAGGTGGTCATCTAATAAACCTTTTAGGTATTGAATAGGTAGGAGCTTAGTAATTGGGAAATATATTCCCACTTCAACACTTACTGTCGAAGTAGGTCAATTTAGAAAAGCCACATCACGGATTGATATTTGTAATGGCTCTAATAGCTTCTGCACAAAAACTACCTGGGGACAATGCAGTCTGGACCATTGATTCTCAAAGAACGCAGTTGGCTCTCGAATAAAAATATAGTAGGAGCGTCTCTGGGGAGAAGAATAGATGTTTGGAAATGTTTGGACTGTCAGTATAAGAAATTGAGTTTGAAGAGAAGGCAGGCGAGTTTTATGACATAAAATATTATTGGCTACAAATTTCGGAAGGCCGAGACACAGACGTAGTGATTCGGGTATTCTAAAAGAACCAGAGGACGTAACTTATACATAGGACCTCCTGAAAATAACACGTATCCAAACTCTAGAATGGGGCGGACATGCATACAATAAATCAGCATGGTCTCCCTGCGCATTCCAAAACGACTGCTGCAGACTCTTCGTAATAAACCAACGGCGCGTGCTCCTTTGGATGCGATGTATTCTATGTGTGTCTGCCAATTAAGCTTTTCGGTGTAAATCAATCCCAGATATTTTAAAGAATGTACCTGTGGAATAATCTCCTGACCATACGACAGTGTTATTCGGATAGGAAAAGTTAAGGGAAAGACAATGATCACACTTTTGTTGACATTTAGTGACATTTGTATTCCTTTTAGCCAAATTTCAATCTGATTCAAATATGAGCAAATTTTTATATAGGCTATGTATATCATTCGATACTGTGAAAAATGCGATATCATCAGCGTATATGTATACCTGTACGTCATGATGTGTCGGGATGTGATTTAGTAAAATATTGAATAATACGGGGGAAAGTACTGCACCTTGAGCCCCTTGTCTGTTTGTAACTTTTAGAAGAAACACCGTTTTGATAGCAATAAAATGTTCATCCGCTTAGAAAATTTTGAATCCATGCAATGACATACTGTGGAAGATTCATACTATTGAGTCTGTTGATTAAAGTGTTGTGGTAGACATACGCCTACGCAATGTCTAATGTCACTAAGGCTGCGTACTGGTTGTTGCGGCGAGCGAGTTGAATTCTACTCTCCAAGTCAACATGAGCACACCAAATTGAGCAGCCGGGCCTGAATCCTATTTCAGAATCACTTAATATTTGGTTCTCGCCTATCCACCTATCGCTGTGACCATATAGAACTCTCTCGATTACCTTACAAGATTTGAGGTCAGAGAAATAGGTCTAATGTTGTCTATTATATATCCATCGCCTGGCTTTTTGAGTAGTGGAATTATTTTGGCAACCTTCCAATCTGGATGAATCCATGCATTTTTAATCGAGTAATTTATAAAATTAAGCAAATCCTGGGGACACAATGGCGGCGGTGGTGGTGGTACCTCATATTCGAATAATATTTTTATCATTGCTGTAGTTATGCGATCAGGACCTGGGGCTGAAGCTGGCAGCATCTTTACCACTCCCATTAATTCTTCTAATGTGACTGTTATGTACTCATTAGTTGGTTCAGGTGTTGGTATATGATAGGGGCGAAGTGATGTGAATCGACGCTCTATGCCTTTTGCAATATCCTCCAGTGACTGCACTAATTGAGTGGAAGTTAAGCTAACAGACTCTACATTTATTGGGGCTGAAACAATCTTTTTAGACCGAAGAAACCAAAATAGGGCTTTTTTATTACTAGACTGTGATAGGTAACTGTAATGTTTGGTGTCATAATTTTCTTTCGCTTTGTCAACTGTTTGCCTGAATGTAGCTGCAACAAACTTATAGTCAATCCAATTACGTGGACATTGATTGTACAGTAACTTTCTCCAGGCTGCCTTTCTTCTTCTATATTCGCGTGCATAGTCCGGATTCCACCATGGTGAATAAGTACCACCTTTAGTTGACTCCATACTGAACTTGGATTTTTTATAACTGTCACTTAGCACTTGTCACAAATTACCTGCCTTAACTTCCTCATTTAGGCCAACCTGTTTTTCTAAAGCTGATCGCAGTGAAACTTGAAATTTACTATAGGTAACATAGGTGCGGACATGCTTTTCAACCAAATTAATTGGGCGCGTTATTTCAAAAGTTATTGGAAGATGGTTGCTATTTGTGGCCGAGGTAATAGCAGACCTGGAGGAAATTACACAGCCTGAACTGGAAAAAGTTAGATCTAACCCCCAACGCGATTTGCCGGATACATAAGTTGGGATTCTCGAATTTACACAATTAAGGTTATTTGACGAAACCCAATTAACAATCGTTTACCACAAGAGTCGGACCGATAACCCCATGATACGTGGCGAGAATTAAAATCACCACCTATGATTATATCCTTTCTGCATGCTGCAACCGCATCAAGAGAACCTATATTGTGGACTCCTGTAGGGAAATAAACATTGATTATCGAAAATGGGGTACATCCAGGAAATGTTACATCCAATGCTAGAATCTCACTTTCAGTGGAGAATGACTGGTGACTAATTTTAGCTCTATGACAAATTTTTTGTTGAGATGAAAAATGCTAATCCCCCTCTACGAGAAGGTCGATCTAGGCGAAAACTGTGATAATTCTTTAAATGATAACTCTTCTCTGTGGATAACTACGTTTCTTGCAGAATAATCAAATCAGGAGAAAGATCTTCACAGAAATATGCGAGATCAGCGGCTGCAGCAAAAATGGAAAAGCAGTTCCACTGCAGCACTTTCAAGCTTTGTATGTTGACGATATTCCGGCAGTATTAACTGCCGTCTGTAGAGTGTTATCCTTTAGGAAATCATCCTTTGATCAGCTCTTATTTTCATTCTTTTTAGCTTTTAGTTTGTGGAGGGTAGTAGCTCTCGGGGAGTATGGAGAAGCACGACGTTTACAAGTTCTAGCATCCAAATCCATGTTCTCCATGGTATCTGAACCGGATTCATGACTCTGAAAGCCCTCATGTTCTACATGAGTTGCGGGAGCTTCGGAGGCATCAGTACTGCGAGGCAAGGCTTCTGCCGATACGTGCTTCTCTATGTTTTCATCAGACACTGTGATCTCAGAAGCAACACTTGGATGCACAGTAACATGCAAAAGTTGCGACAACTGAGAGGTGAGAATGTGTCCAACGGTCTATGAAAAGTTCGTAAATAGACTGTCAAGGGCTTTTGCCACAGCTTTCCCTACGGCAGCAGCTACATCACCAAGAGATGCATCCATTGCTTTGGAGTGACAAGCAGCAGCTTCAGCATAGCCACATGATTTCTCTAATGAGAGTGCATGAGCTTCACGATGCAAACACTGTTTCCATTCTATAATCTGTAGAATTTCAAGCTCTTGGTCTCTCGCAGGGCATTGCGCACAGTCCGCAGGGTGGGAACCTTCACACAAACAGCATCGTTCACTCTGAGAGGAACACGTTTTTCCATCATGGCCTTCTCCGCAAATGCGACACCGAAGCTCTGATCGACATCCCTTAATACTGTGGCCATATCGCCAACACTGAACGCATTGCACTGGGCGGGGAGAAATTGCTTCCACCCTGTATAGTAATGGCCACGCCTTGATCTCTGACGGCCTATTTGTGCCTGCAAAGGTGACAATAACCGACTCTGTGGGGGCTCTTTGATTCTCCCAAATGCGTGAACATCGGTAGACGGAGACAGCACCTGCCGGGGAGAACATCTGCAGGACCTCGGAAGCACACAGACTCGCGTTGACTCCACGAACTAGCCCCTTAACGCAAGCTAGATGAGCAGGAATAAAAGGCCTCACCGGGTGATTCGCGAACATTTCGCACTTAAGAAGGTCGGAGACACAGGTCTGGTTTGGCAAACAGCATAGAATGCCCCCTCTGCCAAATTGTCGAACATCGGTTATGCTTTGGAAATGCGGGGTTGCTTTCCGCAGCTCTTCTTGAATCACCTTGGGATTCTTCACCCAAATGAATTCCCCACTGGTCGGCACTAGGGCCACTGGAACGCTGTGAATGCCACTGCACAAGAAAGCTTCTATAGGCATGTCATTAGTGGGAAACGCGGTCCAGAGGAAAGATCTCTGGCCGGGAGAAGAAAGTGACATTAGGAACTCAAAATCACATTGACGACACCACAAGAGGAAAGTACAAAACAAAACTAAAGGAAATTAAACCGCCCGATACTTGACCAATTCACCCCAGAGAACAGGAACAGAGCTCGCACAGCAGAGTGCGGGCACGGCAGCGTACTGTTCTCTCTGGAACGCAGAGGGGCGCTTGAGGGCCAGAGAGCGTTCGTCATCTTCGTTGGGGCGCCCACGTGCATCGGCCACAAAAAACGCGATATGCATGTATCAGTATGGTTCTCTGTGGACCAAGCGTCTCACATTTTCTTCTATATTCCTTCTGTAGCCACATTGTGGCCAACATGCTTTCCTTTGCGCATTTTATTCCCATGCCCCATCCCACAAAAGAAAAAACAACATTGTTGCGGTGCCGCAAATTGTCGCATGGTGAAAGTTTGATTTTGTTACTTCTTTTGCGGTAAGTAATGGCCCACGGGATGCTTCAGTTCTATTATTGCAGTAACAAATATATGGACCTTCCAGGCGCATTCCTGCCATCGCCGTCATGTTCCCTATAAAGTCCAAGGGCGACAACATCATGACCGCGCCGCGTGCCGTATGTGCGAGTGAAAGCTATGAGGGGGGAGGGGAGACGTGGCATGGGTGAGCCGACGATGGTGGTTCAGTCATGTGTGTGCAAGGGTCAAAAGGGGGGAGGAAGTGCGCCACCTCATGTCGTGCGAGATACATCAAGGGGAGTGGAGGGAGGGGGTGCTATGATCTGTGAATCTGTGGTTCCGCAACATGTTTATCTGCCTCGTTTGACGCATTATATACAGTGACTTTTGCTTAGATACATAGATTTATTGGAGAGTTATACATATATTTAAATATCTTTTTGCTAGGTTTTGTGTATACGTGCAGTGAACTTTCTTTCCAGAGACACTTTTTAGCCCTTTATCAAGCTGTACCTTCACATTTGTATATTACATTGTATCTTCACATTTCTAATGTACGAGGGCGAGTCAAATGAGTGAGCCAACCCATGCTTCACAATAATGGTTTGTTTCATTACCTGCGAGGCATGCGCGTAGCACACAGGCATCTCTAATTTACAAAGGTGACACGCAGGTGCGAGAATAAATGTTCTTCATTGCTTTTATACACTGCTTGGGTTGAACATTGTTACGTGACATAACGAACGCT
Source organism: Dermacentor albipictus (assembly GCF_038994185.2). Taxonomy (NCBI): domain Eukaryota; kingdom Metazoa; phylum Arthropoda; class Arachnida; order Ixodida; family Ixodidae; genus Dermacentor; species Dermacentor albipictus. The sequence goes on from NW_027225607.1 coordinate 718,055, forward strand.
CCAAAAGTTGAACAGCGTGGTGTCGTAAGGTTTTGACAGCTGAAGGTGTTTCCCGAAAAGAAATTAGTCGCCGTATGGCTGTCGTGTACGTTGAACACTGCATTTTACTGGCCACTGTGAAGCGTTGGAGCAAACGGTTCAAAGAAGGACGTGAAAGTTGCAAAGACGATCCAAGACTGGGCCAAAGCCACCATGCAATTGCCACCAACACAGTTGCAAAGGTTCGCGAGCTGATTAGACAAGAACGGAGGAGATGCATACTTGTATTGGCAGGTTGTGTGATCATTAGTCACAGTTCGGGTCACACCATAATTCATGAATATCTCAGTTATCGGCTCTTGTGTGCGCAATGGATGCCAAAGATTTTGAACCACTGCCAGAAGACAGAGGTTTGGTGCTGCCTTGACTCATCTGATCCAGTATCACAGTAAGGGTGACGACTTCTTGTCTGCAATTGTGAGCAGGTGTGAATCATGGTGCCACTACTACGAGCCTGAAACACGACGGCGCTTACAGTGGAAACATTCTGATTCATCGCCCCCCAAATAAAGCTAAGGCCATCATTTCCACCGGAAAGGTGTTGACTTTTTTTTTCGATCGTCAGGGGCCATTACTGCTCGAATTTGCTAAACCTGGAGAGACTATCAATCGTGTCCGATATTTTGAAACGCCGGACTGGCTGCGTGTCACAATCAAAAATAAACTAAGTGGAAAATTCAGGAATAGGGTCATCTTGCTCCATGACAATGCCTGTCCCCATGTTGCTGATGTGGTTATCATAAACTGGCAAAGTTCAAGAGGGAAACGCTGCAACATCCGCCATACAGCCCATACCTGTTGCCTTGGGACTTCCACATTTCGGGGCATTTGAATAAACAGCTCAAGGGAACCAGATTCGTGTCAGACGATGACATGAAAGAGTCAGTTACAGAATTCTTGAAGTAGCAACCCAGGAGTTTTACGAGATGGGAATCACATGACACTTTAGTCAGTGGGACACATGTCCAAATGCTCATGGAGACTACTCTTTAGTAAAGCACCCTGTTTGTCATATATTCGCATTGGCTCACTTTCATTTGACTCGCCCTCATATATTTTCCAGAACTCCTGCGTCTTATATGTCCTCTCTGCAGCAACTATAATTCCAATGCAATTACTCACAATACACGACCGATGGCAGCTGCTTCTGCGCAATACATTGGAACAAAGGACAGCGTCATTGAGATTTTTCCCTGGCCGTTGCAAATGTACAAAAACGTAAATGAAGTTCTGGAATGACAAAGTCTCATGACAATATTTGTCCTCAACTTGTTCATTTCATAGGCTTTACATTTTCCATATCAGTGGCATGCACTGCTTTGCTGGTTTCAAACTGATATAGTCCTAAAGTTGGTGTGATATTTTCTTTACTTATTAAATAGACAGAAAATATGGACGCATTGATATCAGTTATTTTGGGCACAATTTTTGAGATGTTCGAGAATATTCTTTTACGAAGAAAAAAAAAACATATTTTACTTCACAGTGCACAGCATTCAAGAATTCGTTTGCAGCATCTTTGGCAATGACCATGGAGTTGTTATTCGTGTATTTCTTCCCTCGGCAAATTTTGTAAGGAAGCCGAGCTGCAACGTCACCCCCCCCCCCCCCCCCGAACGAAATTTCTGGCTACGCCACTGGAGCTAGAAGTACTGCAATGAACTCAGCCAGAAAAATGGGCAAGAAGTCAGGCAAGCTTAAGGAAAAAGACAGTCGCATGACTTTAACGTCCGACCTTTTCTCAAACCACGATGAGTCAGTCGCAGCACCGCAATCGCAACGTTTGTTTCGAATGCATTTAGATCTTGTGATAACCCGTGTATACGAGTGTCACACGGTACACATGCACCGTGTGCCAGCCTTAACTAACCCCCCGCGGCAAAAGATGACGTAGGTTAGCAGCATCGCGAGCTCTGGAAAAAATATCAAACGAAATTTCAGGAGAGTTACAATACTAACCACATTGCGAATATGTACTACATTCAATGCTCAAGTAACGTTCAAACAAATAGAATTTTGGGACCTTTGAAACCAATAAACAGGAAGATATAACTATTAATGCGAATGCACGCCTACTCACCTTGATATATCGTCTTCTCCATCGCTTCTCGAGCCATCCTCATCTGAACACTTGCGTTTCCTGAAACACTTGCGCGTTTTCAATCCACTTTTAAACGCAACGCAAGCATCCTCATCTGAACCGTCTGCCATGTTTTGGGTTGTTAAAAATACAATTAAAAAAAAAAGTCGTTAAAGGTCAGGGTTGCCAGATCTTCGAGACAAAAAGTGGCCGAAAAAAATCCGGAAAGTAGCCAGAATAGTTGCCAACTGCGGCATAAGCGTTAGCCAAAGCAAAGCGTTAATTGGGAGGCAAAAATGTAGCCGCGGTGCGAAAAACTAACAACGTTGAATTTTTGACGCGAAAATAAAGAAGAAAAATTATGCAGATCCCACGCATTGGGGGAATGTATGTAAGCGAAGCTTTCCGTGCTGGATGCTTTGATCGACGATAATTAGTGGTGATGTTGACGGCTAAAGCTTAATTTCTTCAACGTTTAGGCTAACACGAGAGTGGTGACTTAATGTTAAACGTTATATCTTGCGTGCACCACTGCTGTTTGTCTGGTGCGCTATTTTGGACATTCCGCCATTTTCTTCGATGCGTGCCGCAGGTCAACGTTGCGCAGGTCGTATGCAGGTAGGGGCCGGCGTTGCGCGTACCCGGTGGTTCGCACCACGACCTACTTAACTCCAGACCTGCACAGATCTCCCTCCTCCAGCACGCCTGGTCTAGTTCGCCCCTTTCGCCGCTAGGGAAAGAACGTACGAGCGGAGTGGCGCTAGCTATAACCTGTTCGCTGTCGTCTGCTTCTGCGATTTGTTCAGCGCTTGTCTTGCCATTTCGGCAGGCACAAAGCTCTTGTATTGGCGGTAAACAAATAAATTCACAAATATACAAAAGAAAACATATTTGCGAATGCTTTGCGTTTGAATAGTGAAACTAGAAGAGGATGAGCGGTGCAATAAATGTAAACAACGAGCATAGGCGGCCGCTGCAATGCTAGATCAACGGCATAAATTTCCCTTTCCTAGCCTCCTTAAGAGACTGGAAAAATTGTTTAAAAGGATTCATAGGATAATCTAGCTTTCTTTAGTTGATTACAGACACCCTAATGTCGTAGACACATTAGGATTTACTGCTGTGTGCCGTAGTGAAAGGAAGATGATCTGGTAAAAGCATAGTAAAAGTATTCACTAGTAAGTCCTCCGCCCGATATGTGCAATAGGCTGATCGATTCTGTTTCAAGGGAAGGTGAGCATATCTTGTTTTTAATATCGTTGGATGTCTAGCTCAGTAGAAAGCTTGCAAAAAATTAAGCGATCCCAGTGCTTTAAAACGTGCTGCAGTGCAGGCCTTAAAAATCGTGTCACGGAACTCTTTTCAAACTGTAAAGCTAGCTTTCCTGCGTGGTACGGCGGCAGCATAACGGTGGTGCTTAAGAGGAAGCTTTAGCTCGGGCCCAACTCCGACGCGGCCTATTCAAATACACGTAAAAACGCAAAAACGTTTTTCTGAGATAACTCCTGGACCGATTTTGATGAAATTTGTTGCATTTGAGAGAGTAAGATGAATTCTAGTGACTGTTGGAAGCAGAATTTTGATTTCGGGCTTGAATTTTGTTAGAAAGATTTTCAAAAATTCAGGAGTTTGAAAAAAATAGAAGCATGAAGTTTACAAACTGATAGCTCTGCATCAAGAACAGATATCGCGGTTCTGTAAACGGAAACCGTTAGATCATTCAAAGCGGGCAAATATTATATGTCATTTTACATTTTACGTGAATTTGTTACATTGTTTACGAGGGTTCTGCAAAAGTTGTAATTACATAATAATACATTTTTTGAGGTTCATGTGTAGCATATCAATTTTGTCCGCTTTAGATCTGCTGTCAGATACAATTCACAGAATTGCGATATCATTTTTTCTTGTTGAGTTACAGAGTTGTAAACTTCATAGTTTCGTTTTCTCAAAATTTGCAATTTTTGTCAATTTTTTATAAAAAATTAACGACCTAACTCGAAAATTCGAAACCAACAGTCACTAGATTATAAGTTTTTCTTTTAAATGCAGCAAACCCAGTCAAATTTGGTGCAGTGGTTGCCGAGAAAAACGAATTCTCCTTTTACATGTATTTAGGTAGGAGCACCCGAGCTAAAGCTTCCTCTTAAGACACGTACGCAGTGAAGCTGTGGTGTAATTCACTTTTTGAGCTCACGACGCATTCACGGACAACTTTTAAGAGTTAAAATGAGTGGTAATCGTTCTGTCGTCGAAAATTACGGTGGTTTCAAGTTTCTAAAGAGCGCAGAAGCGAATTTTACAACGTGTAGAATAAAACTGTTGTGTACTTTGCGAACTCTATACACAATGTGATTTATAATAATCTGCTTGAAAAAGGCAATAGGAGCGGCTATTTAACGCTATTTTAGAGAGCAGCGGACTACACTCTCCGACATTTTTTAGGTTCGGGCAGTCAACTTTTGGAGCCAAGTGACCGATCAAAGCCTTGTGACATCACTGTCACTGTGTTAGCAAAAATCGTCAACTAGACAAGCAGTTCGTCACAACAGCTGCCGTACTAATTACAACGCCGCACAGTCGCCCACCGCGTAGCAGACGAACAGGTTATAAAAGCGCCACCTACGGCCGTCGGTTGAACGAAAGTGGGCGCAAGCTGCTCCCATAGAAGCCGGATATCTGTGCAGGTCTGGAGTTCCAGTAGGTCGTGGTTGCGTTCACCCAAATAGCCAACTTGTTACTAATTTGGCTTGGCTCCCGTTGGATTTTTAAAAGGCGGCGGTAGTGCACTTTGGACATTTCTTGAATTTCTTGTGAGCGTCTGTGAAACAGGGTACGTGTAACCGTTCTCTATGGTGAAACCTGTTCGAGGTGTTTCTGCGTTGTATTTTTGATTTAAGTGGTATTCGCTGCCGTGGTTTGTTTGGCTGGTTAGTACATGTGCAAACGGTCTTTTGTGATGTTCTGGAGTTGTGGAAGGTCGTCGCCCCTATTGCAAGTACTTGCGTTGTCGCGACATCATTCGAACACTATACGATCAGAGCAGAAACAAGTGCTTTAACCTACCCCGGGCGGTGGTTGTGTAGGCGTCAGCTGTTGAAGTATTGGGCAATGCACGGTGGGAGCCCGTTTTATCTGCGGATGCGTGCTTGCACCAACTCTGACGAAACTCTGATCATTCGGGATCTATGAAAGCAGTGCTGTGTTCTTTTTGTTCCCTGCTTAGTTCGCCTGCTTAGTTCGCCTGTTTACATACTCGCCTTAATGTGTGCTATTGTGATTCGTAAGTTTTCCACCGTCGGTCTGTACCAGATACCTTGCATTCAGCTGCTTGTCACCTGTGATCGTTTTATAACTTTGCTGCAGAATTTTGTCCTTAAAGGGACACTAAAGTGAAAAATGATTTCTTCTGCATCAGTAAATTACCGTTCTACAACACCAGAAACACCACTCTTACACGATACGACGTTTGGTAAGCCAGCAAAAGCGCAAGAACGAAATACGGGTGGCGACGCCTACTTAAGTTCCCGCACCTGGGGGCTGTGACGTCTTGGATTTTGATGACATCTTCTGGGGCCTATTAATTATATATAGCGGTACAGATTGACTGTATTGTGCCCTAAAGGAACCAAATATTCAACGTGGCAAGTTTAGGGAACCTTTATTCTGCCAACGCGGCCCAAATGCGGAAACATACTTTGGAATCCCTGACGTCACGCTGACGTACTGGCGCTGGGGTTTCAGCGCTAAATTCAAATACTGATACTTGGACCTTCAGTTTCTCATCTAATAATTAAACTATTTTTTTGAAATCACTGCCTGCAGGGTTCTCAAACAATGCTTTATTAGTCTAAACTGATTTATTGTTTCGCTTTAGTGTCCCTTTAAGTCGAATAAACTTGGGAAGGAAATCCTGAAGCTTTACTCCCGAAAAGCGCTTGTACGTCCATAGAATTTACAGTTCAAATGCAACACATATCCTCATTTAAATTTTAGAAGAATTTATAATTTCAGTAAATTGAAATTGCAGATAAACAGAATTTAATAAATTGAAGTTTTCTATATGCACACCAAATAAGTTCTGCAAAGTAAAATGGTTTGTTACAATAAAGTTCAATATATGGAGGTCTAATTGTACAAAATTGATTGATATAGGGGTTGATTGGATACAGGGTGTGCATATTCATACGCCTGCTTCCTTAGTCAATCGTTCCGTGCCGGTCTACTTGGGCAATAAACCAAGCAACAATGTTAATGTTTTCGAACTGTTCATATATCGGGAGCACACCAAGAAGGTGACCTAAAACCTCCAGGCATATGGTGACTTTCTGTTCCAAAAGAAAAAAAAGTAATAGTAATAATGTGTACAGTGGCATAGCAGAGTAAACAAACAAAAAAGCTGTCTTTTTAAGACAATGCTACATTTTTTTTCCTAAAACAGCAGCCGTGCAAGGTGTTCTCGATCAGTTACAATATTTGAAAATTCATTGTGATGGGCCCGTCTGTTTCCCTTAGTGTTATAATGGCCTCATATTATTCTTGCAACATTAATCATATTACTCCTGTATCCTTACTACATTGCACTCCTGAAATGTTTTATCCCAGCCACTGCTCCTCATCCACCATGCTGCTTCTGCTTAATAGTTCTCAAGGCAATTATATTGCCCTCCTCTCCCTATTATTCAGGCAGAGAAACAGATCCACATGGCCATCACAAAATAATTTTCACTTGCACATGCCCTGACGTTCAAAATATTGCAGTTGAACTAGAAGCTAGAGGGAAGCTAGAATTAGCACTAGTGAAATGTGAAGGTTGTTAGCAAAGGTGCCCACAGTGTGTGAGGCCATAGTGTATGTGAAGATAAAGGTTTTGAGAAAAATTATATAAATTCTGCAGTTGATATTGTTGTTTTGTTAATGCTGCTCTTGCTTTAGTTATCCTTTTTTTAGTTACCATATGTGTTAAATGTCAGAGCATTTGATATTATAGCATTGACATATATCAGTGTGTGGGGGGTCCTCATCTGGACAGTTCATTTCTAATGCATACACTTTGCATGGCTTGTTCGCGGTGACAACACCTACTGTATTACTTTGCAATTAAAACCTTCAGAATTGTTTTTCGCACAAAAATAAAACAAGCAGTCTAAACATGTTCCTTTGTCTCATGCAATATAGCGCTCCTCTCACCTAAAGCTGTATGTTCTCGAGACACAAGTAAACAGCTACATGTTAGCTGCAAAACCTCTTAAATTTGCAACAATATTGAATATATTGAGACAAAAAAAAAATATCTTGGTGAACATATTGCTGCAGATGCTGACCAGCACATGAGTAGTGCTGCTTTTATTACAAACATTTAATCACATTGCAGAGAGTGTGTACCACTTAAATCACAATCATTTTATTGAGATATTTTTGTGTCATTTGCATGTGGGAGAAGCAGGAAATAGTAAGCTGACTCTGCCTTAAAGCAAACATATGCATGAGGGAGCGCTTAAAGCATTACTTGTTCAAACCGAGGCTTTGGGGCTTTGGTGTCTAGACTTCACGACGAAGAGAGTAAAATGTGAGGTCACTTACCCTGTATTCTTAAACCATCTATGACTGGAAGCTTCATTCCACTGAGCTGAGCGCAGTGCCACCCCTAGACTGAAGACGACGCTGTGTTTCACAGTAACTGACATGAAGTTTATTTAAAGCTAAGCAACCGCGTCTGTCAAGGAGCGGGGCTGCTGTGCATTTGAATCCAGGTGGAGTGTTGAGTGGAGAATACGGGAGTTAGTCATCTTTACCTATCCTCGAGCCTCTTAAGAGATTTCCTACAACATTTAAGCTCAGCCTTTCTGTTTTTTATTACAGCATGGTTATTACAGGTGGTACAAAACGTTCCATTGTACAGTTTATATAATTCTTTGGGAAAACATCCATCACCTCACTAAACAGGAATAGGCTCAATAGGTTCACTGGTATCATATATAGTGTTTCCATCCAAGACCTATTGCTATTACAAGGCATTGCAGGCATTCAGTGACGTAGCCAGAAATTTATTTCAGGGAAGGATTCTCCACTGGCCACTACCACTCCCCCATCACCTCTCTCTCTCGCACTATATAAATGTGTGGAGGGTTTTACATCACACCAAGATAAACTCCTAGCACTACCCGGACAGGAATGCTATAGCAATGAGGATGCACATTTTTACGTTGCCAAAACAACTTTGCTTAACTTCTGACAAAAGTTTTTCATTGCTGAGGCATGCAACCACTACGCCTAAAATTATGCTATCATCCTTGTGCTGTTTTAAAAACGACTATATTAAAAATAACATATTGTTTACAAATTTATGTATTTATATAGTGTATATTATGACCTTGTTGGTACATTACTTAGGAAAGCGAGCTGTGCTAAAAACATGACAGCGCTCTGTCTTGTGTCTTCTTGTTTGCAGCCCAGACTTGTTGCATCCCATGTAACAGTGGAGGTCAGCGTTATTTTCTTACCAGATTTGCTAGTGAGTGGTTCAGCCATGGCTGTGTATGGAAGAGAGCGGGCACTATTTTGCAAGTCGCCTATTACTTGATTGCAGGCATTATGGGCATGCTTCCCTGACACCTGCCTATTCTAAAGACTGCAGAGCAGCAAGCACAGCACATGCTATGACAGGGTAGGTGAATCTCGGCTAAGGCAACTGGCCACGGCTATCTGGTGTTGAGCGATCGAGCAGTGATGAGACAATCCCCCTATGTTCCATAATTTTTCACTTCATTCTTGATGCCCTTAATGCGCGTCACCACCCTAGCCCCCTTACCGTATCCACCTCCCCACTCCCTGGAGCTCTCTGAAACTCTTTTCAGCTAATCACTGTCCCACTTTTTAACATTCACGGGGTTGTTGAATGACACAGCATTCTCTAACATGCCTATATTTATGTTTCTGTGTGGACATCGAAGCCATTCACCTAGCTCCCCTAGTTTGTTGTGGCGGCTTCTTAGCTTCCCTGGTCCAGCACCCCGTCCTTGATATAAATTGCCGCGCGCAGATCAGCATTCTGTAGGCCTTTCTTTCTTGTCCCGTTTTCTCTCCATTTTTTCATTCTTAGCAGTGTGTACAAACTAGCCTGAGAGCAAGCTCTTCTGAAGTTTATTAACATAATGAAAGTCAGAGTCAATGGAAAGTAAGAGAAGAAAAAAAAAGAAAGGTGGGGGGAGTGTTTTTTATGAGTTTTCTAAAGAAGCAAGTTGTAATATAAGTAAGTTGTATAATAGCAAGCACAAAGTATGAAAGAATAAAAAACGCATTTGCACTTCTCATCTGACGAAATTTACTGTGCTTTTACAGAAATGACAATCATTGAAAAGGAAGATAGTGTTTACGCTGAGATAGGAGCACGTAATCTGTAAGCCTCTAAGCTTATGTCAAGTAAAACAACATGAAATCCTGAGAGATTGAGCTTCTTAAGTACACGTGTTATAATAGGAACACCAACCTCCTTCAGGATGATAAAAGACTGTAGATCAAGGTTCTCCACGTAGTGGAAACATTGTTAAATCTGTTAAGGTGTGAATGTGGGCAAGTTGATAACAAATTTCTAACTTGCTAAAGCACATTATTGTCCTCATCGAACTAATAACTAGTTTCTAGTACATGTGTCTTGATCACATTCAGCACAACATTATGCATTTTTATCTTTCTTTATTACATTCTGTAGCCCCTCAATGGATTCAAGATGCTAGAAACCTATGTTGAACTACAAAGAGCTTGCCATTAGAAAAGACAAGAAGTCAGTTTCTGTGTTGGAAATATTTATTAGTTAGAGAAAGGCTAAAATTTAGTATGAACATCAGCCATGTCTTGAAGTTTTCATCCTACTCATTTTACAGTTGAAGCTAGCTTGCTTCTCAGGTTACTTGTGCTTAGAATTAATGCACAACAAACAGATGAATGGCTTGCCGAAGTGTTATTCACAGAAAGTGGTCACTTTTCTCACTCTCACCGTAGCGTTTGGGCTACTGGTGGTACTGTTGGCCGCATAGCAGCCAGTGCAGTGCCACTGAGTGTCGTGTGCCAATGTGCCAGTTTTTCTTAGCATGTGGACACTTCTCCCACGAGTTTCTTCGATGCTGTCTTGACGAGGGCCGAACAGTGAATGAGCCAGTTCATCTTGAAATTTTATAACTGGCGTAGAGTTTCCTTCAAGCATGCCATGAATGTTCCACGCATTTATGACGGCACATCCAACAAGCAACTCAACAGCTACCTTTCTGTACCACTTGTGTCCATTTCTAAGGCAGTTGTGGTATAACGTCATTTGGTCACTATAGTCGACGCCCTTTTTTGCTGCATTGCAATCGAGACCGGCCTGATGTTTCATGATTGGTGCGCCATCCCTTGTTTTCTTCCCACTGTCCACCAAAGTTGCTTCATATTTGGCTACACATGTGAGTATCAGAACAGGCCTCTTGTCCATCCACTTCAGTGCCTTCACTCCATTTTTGGACTGAAGTTCGGTAACACTGCCATTTGCAACCTTTACTTCAGTGAGATCTTTTCGCAGCCCTTTCCTCACTGAGCGAACTGTGCCACGAATGAAAGTGTCTTCCTTTAGAAGGCGAAAAGTGAGCGGCAAGCTCATGTAGAAGTTGTCTACGGACAGCGGGCACACAACTTCCTTGTAATTTTGCAGTAGTTTCAAGCATACATCTTCGGCATGTACGTTTGATGCCAACTGTTCAGTCACACTTTCTGGCATATACATCAACCTTTAGCCTGTAACCGTCTTTGGTACATGCCTTGAACAGCCTGACTCTGTAAAAACGAAAGTCTGCCACGCCATGGCACTATTGTTTCATCTATCACAACCTCGTTTCCTGGCTCAAGCACATTGGCAAACATTTTGGTTCAATTTCTCTACCAGAGGATGGATCTTAAAGACATGATCCTGCAACTCTGCAACCAGTTATTTGTCCGCAAAATGCCGGAACCTCAAAAGTAGGGAAAAGGCGGTCACGGCTCATATTTTGACGAATGAGTTCAACACCGTACAGGTTACTTTTTGCCCAGTAGTGACTCAGATAGGAAGATGGACGAGATTAATACAAATTGGTATTCCAACAAATGCTTTCGTTTGTTGGAGATTGGTTTCCATGCAATTTTTCAACTTTGATTTAGATTTGGGAGTAGGAAGACAGAGGAGACCAATACAAATCAGTATTCGAATAAATGCTTTAATTTCTTTGGCATTGGTTTCCGTCTAATTTTTCAACCGTGATTTAGATTTAGGAGTAGTTGACTTCAACACTTGTGTGAACCTGTTTGTTTCATTGGCCATCATTTGCCAAATGTCATCCGTAATAAACAGTGAACATAAAGATGGGGCATAACGGCTAGATGGCAACTGAATGATAGTGGGTGGCCTAGAGTGTGGTGTCACACTAGGCGAAGTGGTTGTTGCCGGTGTCCATTTCTCTAGAGATGGGCTGAGAGAAATGAGAGCATTGTATCCTGAATCATTCATCTCAGAATCATCAGTCAGGTCTCACTCTCCATTCGACATGCTGGCTGAGGTCTGTGATGGTTCGTAAACACTATCTTTCTCACTGATTTCACTGTCTGTCCACTGCTGAACATCTGACACTGAAGCACTTGACTCATCCGCTGGTGATCGCGAAGTTGCTGGGGCATTCTTCTGGCCCAAAACGAAGTTTATTTCTTTCCTCTGCATTGTGCTTTCTTTTTTGCATCCATAAGGGGCATGAGGATCTATCTATGAGACACGCTGAAAAGTTTGGGAGTAGCGAGAAAAATGCAGGTACTTATTCCAACGGCACGTATTTCAAGAACTGCGGCGAAAAGTTTGCAAGAAACCCAACTGAGAAATGTGCCGCCACTCCACTGTCCGAAACAAACATGCCGCCCCATGTCCAATGCAGTAAAAAGATATATTAGTTGCAATTTCAAACCTCAGATGGCAACACAAGAGCGAGAATTCTTGCGTGTGGGTCACTGATGAGTCACGCTGCACACAGCATAAAAACGTTTTCACTGAGTGCATCGTGGATAGCCAGTGGGTCATAGCATTTAACATCAGACAAGTAGCCTACTGGCTATCTATAACCTCACACAACAAAAATCGTACCTCTGTGTTCAAGTGTCATAATGTTATCGCAGCAGCAAGCAGATGAATGCCCATAACTTTGCTGCTGCATAGGAGCATAGGCTGTGCTGTGATGGCACTCAGAGTAACACGTGACTTAGATTCAAGGCAGCATCAGTTATTTGTTGAATCTGTTGCTTCAGTGGACTAATTAAAATTTAGAGAAATAATGAAAAATACAACCCGAATGTCTGGGTGCGTTTGTTTTACTTCGCACTGTAGCAAGAGAGATGAATTTCCGTTTCGTCTCCGTTTTCCGACGTTTGCACGCGCGCAGAGAACGAAACTATACGTCATTGTCTACTGTGTTCCAGCATTGCGATCATGCTCTTTCATCCTCTCGCGTTTGCCTCAGTGCTGGGGCACTGACTTATACCGCTAATCACGTGTTCTCGTGTAGAGTGCGCATTATCGTCCGCTACAGGAAACGAGACGAGCGCAAGAGCTCGCGCGACACCGTCACCGGAAGTGTGCCGGTGACGGTGAAAAAGACGCTCGCCTCCTCAAATCATGTGTTCGCGGCACCTAAATCATTCTCTCTCTGCTGTTAATGAACCAATTTGAAAAATGCTTGCGGTAGAACACTTCTTAGAGGGCACGTAACAACTTTCAGCGTATAACCAAAATTTGTTACGTAGCCTGTGAGGGGCCCTTTAAAACAAACTCGGTAAAAATCGGGTGTACCGTGGGATGTTGTTACAGCTGCGTCGAGCTTCACAGCCCTCTACACAAGTATTGCTGTGAAGCCTGTGGCAGAAATAGAGTTTTATTAAATCAAAGGACTGCATAGAGCGCGCTCTCGTGTTGTACTGCGTGAATTAAATCATTCGTTTCCTGCCTGCCCAACGTTTGCATCTCGAGGGGATTTCGAGCACACCGTATAATAATGTGCAGTTCCATTGTGCTTCGCAGCACTATACACAAGCACTGCCGTAAAGCTAGTGGCAAAAGTACGATGTCATGAAACCAGATCAATGCATATACCACGCTCTTTTGGTGCGCTGCGTGAATGGAAACATTGCTTGCCTGCCTGCACAAACGTTTGCATCTCGAGTTAATATCAAACAAACCATATAATATGTGCAGTTTTGTCGAGCGCTTCACCGCGCTGCATGCAAGCATTGCTGTAAAGCCTGTAGTATAAATAGGGTTTCATGAAGTCAAATTAATGCGCAAACCTCGCAAACCTGAGCAAGCGACGCATGCCTGAGCCGACGCCGACGACACCGGCTTTTCTGCGACACGAGCTCCTTAACGCTGTCGCGTTAAAATAAAGGCTAGTATGCTTCCCATCCTCGGCTTAACCTTAGCTAAGCCACAGCCATTTTTTTTATTACAAGGTGTAGGAGCAGTACATCTTACTGCATGAGGTGCACTCATGGAAACAGTACGTTCCTTGAACATTGTAGCTATTTAATAGCCTAGGAAGCGCGCTGTATTGGAAGTCGCATTTTTTTTTTCTGTTCGCAAAATTCAATAACTCGATGCTTTTTCTAAAAGCAAAAAATTATAAATTTTGAAATGATACGTATGCTGCGTCAGTAAGTTAAGTAGGCAGCACATAATTAGGCTAAACCAGAGGAATATCTGCAGGTAGGGATTTAAACAAATGTACAGAGTATTTAAAAAAAATGTTTTCTTAAATGTTTTCAGTGTGGAGTAAGGAGTTGCATATGCGTCCAGCGCTGATTTCCAGCGCTTAATGTTTGTTGAACCTTGATGTAACAAAGACCTAACACTCAGCACTCTACTTTGTTACATCAAAATTATTTTTTCAATGGAACACTGCATTCTACTATACGTGCCGCTCATACGCCATAAAGTTTTGGCCCCTGCTTTAAGTCACTGTTCTCTAAGTTTTGTCCGAAACTTAGATATCGCTACTTCCAACACTCGTGAAACCAACACCCACGTCGGCTTGCCGCCTTTACACCGCGCGGGACGTGTATATGCACTCTGCTGTGCGCGGACAGCCATATGCACGGGCACGGCGGGGCAAGAGACGTCGCGCGCTCTCCTACCCTAGCGTGCGCTTGATCACGGGACGTGGACAGCGCGCATAAAGCTGCCATCCTTCTCGGCTCACCCTCGCACCCTTTCATTCGCAATTAACCCCAGCATGTGGGATGCAACGGGGCACTATAATTTTTGTCACACTTGGACTTTAAACCAAACATCAGGGCGATGGCGAAAATTCGCTTGGGGTGTCCAAAAATTGCTATCGCAATAATACACTATGGAGAAAGGTATTATGGAAATTATCTGTGGATGGGTCGAAACCCCCTAATTTCCCAAACACGCACCCATCCACTGGCACGCTTCACACATGGATCCCGCACGGCACGCTGCATCATTAAGGCGTATCGTTCTTCTCTAGCTCTATGATCATTTCTGCAGTAGTCACTTGGCGAGAAGCTTAATTTCCAACCTATGCACAAGTGTCGTACCTGAAAGTACATGCACCATATATATGTTGGCAAAATAATCGGAACTCACTATTTAGACTCGCCAAAATTATACTTAGCTGCTCACTTGAACTCATAAGAATATACTACTCAGCCGAGCTCACTCGGGCTCAAACTCGCCAAAATACTGCTAAGCTGGGCTCACTCAGGCTCATGGGATGATCTGAGGGAGTTGACTCATCAGTGAGTTTGCCAGCGTATGATGTGTGCTGAACCACAAACCTGGCTTTCTTGAATAAAAACAGTTGGTCGCTGCAGCATATGGGTGCACACAAGTGTAATTCAGAGAGCGCGGCATTGTAAAGGTTGCCACAGTTACCATGCCATGCTGCAGCTCATTTCAATCATGTCAAATGCAATACCCCTGCCAGCTTTTAGTCAGTCGATCAAATGTGATTGCTATTTATCTTATCACAACACCTCATTTTCCTGCCTAAGCCTTTGGGTGAATTTTCCTTGGCATCCATTTTGTCACGCTAACAGGTTACCAGTTCTCTGTTGCCTATACGAAATTTGAAGTTGTGCACATGTCATGTGGACTCCATGCCAAACTCGTAGTACTGCATGCGTTTTTGCAGTTAGGTCTAGAGTTACAGAATCGCATGTGGGAGTTACTTTAGTTAGCAACTGTAGCTTTGGAACAAACATGTGCATGAGAGGGTGCTTAAGAGTTACCTGTCAAGACTGGGAGCACCAAGGCAACTTGTGCAGTAAAGGCATGGGCAGTACGAGCCCACAAATTTTACCAAGTGTGGCTGAGGTGATGCGTCTGGACTTCACTATGAAGAGAGCCAAATAAAAGGTTGCCTATCCATCATACCTATTCTGGAGCCTTTTCTTGAGCTTTTCTAAAGCATTAAGCTCAGCGTGTACACTTTATCACAGCATAATTATTACATGTCATATAAAACATTGTATTGTGCAGTTTCTCCAACTCTTCGTGAAGGCATCTATCCATAGATTAAACAGGAATAGGCTCAATGTTGACATATATCCACAGTAGCATCTCCAGGACCTCGTACTGTCACAATGCATCACAGACAAGTGAACTCCAAAAGTGAAGCTCTTCGTTAACATTGGCTAAAATTGTATTTTTATATAGCAAAGTGATCATGCATAAATCTGTATGTCATGGCAGAACACTTCGTTTCTCACGGACTTTAGTTTACAATTGTTTTCAAGTTCAGGAAAATTGTGCAGTGGGCTAGTTGGTTCGACATACTTAACACTGTTGTGCGGAGTGACGAAGGGACAGGACTTGAGCGAGAAAACAACACATGACACCTGAGCACAAACTATCAACTGTTGATTATCACAAGACAATGATTCTGCTTAAAAGTAGGAACCAAAGGAAAAGAGAAGTTGTGGAAGCATACAACCTCAAGGTGGACCCACAGGGCTCATGTGTCAGCCCGCCGTCTATTTCACTCAGCAATAAAGAGATTAGCATAATCGCTGACAATAGAGGGTGTAGGTAGACCGGGAAGAGGACTCCTGTGCATGCGTGTAGGCTTTATGTACGCTTCACTTGCAGAAAAATAAACCAGTTCATAGTTTGTGCTCAGGTGTCGTGTGTTGTTTTCTCGCTCAAATCCTGACCCTTCATCGCTCTGCGCAACAGTGTTGAGTTTTCAGGTTGTTGGCTATGTGATGTAGGAAGGGTAAAATTGATGGGAAATCCCAATATTCTCGGGCATATCGCGAAAAATATGGCCCAAGTCAAGTGTCATTTTAGGCTACACTGTCCCCTTTTATAGGGCAAATAGTAACAGTTTGAATTCTGTGGACGCTGGTTGCTTTTTCTGACTTAACCTAGGCAGTGCTCAGCTCTCAGTTGAAAGGAAAAGGTAAACAGGAGGACTTGCCACATAAGTAGGAGGTAGCACTCCAGACATAAGCTTAATATACTGCATGCTTCCATAGACCTAGGGGGCTAGTCTGTAAGTGTTGACTAAGTGGACTGTCCATTCCAGTACACGCTGAATGAATAGAGCACAAGAGCCCAGGGTGACGATTGCCACTTGCTCTACCAGCTTAGAGCTCTACCTAATCAGTCTGTGCTGAAATAGTCCACTTAGTGGATCCTTACAGAATCCTTCCCTAGACTGATGTTTCTATTGGTAGGTTGCAAGTATTGCACTTTCTTTCCTTTCATGTGGGCAGTTCCCACATATGGATGTAATTTAACATATTGTATTCATATTGCCTTTGGTCTATAAATTTCTAATTCATGCTTATAACCAGGCCTACCAGCTCTTGTCCTGCATATTTATATAGCCTTCTCATTTCTGCATCAACACTGCACATAATTATAGCAAATTGGAGTCATTCTCCATTATACCCTCAAGCACTTGAAGTAGACACTGCAATAACCCCAAGGGAGGGGGGACAGTAACGCAAAAACCTTATTGGGCTTGTAGTGCTGCTGAAGGATGCACACATACCATTTATGCTAAAATTCTCCGCAGACATTCCAAAGTTTGTACGAGTTCGACTTTAGCTGGCTAAACTGAATGATTCATATTGAAGGCAATTCTTGCAACACTTGGTCAAACTGAATGAAACTGGACAGCACAATTAGCTGTGTTCATCTACCATTTATACGACTGCTGCCCCAAGCATTTGGCCTGTTACTTTGCCTTTCGTTTCTGTACTATCAAGTTCAAGTACACATGTACTTTATCACTGTACAAGTAAAATGGCTTCAAGGCTTTTCCTGGGCATTCAGCAGTCACTATTTATTCTTATAAACCTTCCTGCATGTGAAGGCCAAAGAAACTTATCAATTCATGCTGGAAGTATAAAAAGACAGTTATTTGCACAGGAAATGTTTATTTTGAGCACCGAGGTTCTTGCTGATGTAGATATAGTGCTGGCTCCCTCCTTTCCCGAAGCATGTGGTTGCTGTACACAGCCCCAGATGATGGCTTCCTAGGTCAAAAGATCAAATTGAAATAAGAGGCATTTTGTTTAGCTCCGGAAAGAGAAAGCAGGATTGAGACATTAACATGTATAAAAAATACTTCCCTAAAGAAAAATTAATACACAAGCAAATTCACTAAAGAGGTTCACTTTCAAGAGCAAAAGTATGGTTACGATTAAAATTACAAGGAAGCTTCACTGCTCATTGAGGTTTCGGTTCAGTAGTTGTTGAGCCACGAGGGTTAGCATGCTACATCTTGTATATTATGTTTTGTAGAACAATATTGCACTTTGAACAATGTAGTGCCTATTTAAATGAACTGACAAGGAACGCTGAAACTCCAGGCTAGTTTGGTCTGCACAAGATATGATACAGACACTGTACTGCATTCATTTAGTGTTTTTGTGACTGATCTCATGCACAAAGGTCATTCACGCCTATCCTACATGAAATCCAGTTACTTCTTTGAAGCTTCATCTAGTCCTTGAATTTGCTGCATGCTTATGTCTAAGGGAGTTTGTTTGGTTCCTGTTAATGTAGTACATCTAAGCAACTGCTATCAAATGCCCATAGTGTTCCCTTGCACGTACAAAACATTTTTGGCCCTTTCAATGCACAATACTCATTACATTTGACACTTGGGGCTCGCGCAAGGTGCCATTTAGTATTATATGCTTGTCCACATCTGATAATACCTTCATAGCTGGGTCATTCCCATGCCAAATGCCTTGGTTATTACTGTGACCATCTCACACTTTTCCTTTAGAATCTTCTTGTCCACTTTTAAGGAAGCATCCCACGACACAATGTCTCCATCCTAGTGGTGCTATGGAGTTAACTTATGTGCTAGTTGTAGCAGATGACGTCAACTGAAGGCCACTGAAGATAAAACTCTCTGCGAGAATTCCTTTTGCACAAAAAATGCAAACAATACAGAATAGTCAAAATGTAGTTATCTGGCAAGACTGGCTGCATCCATCATCTTTGTTTGGTGCAATTTTGAGGTGGCTCCATGTTACAAGACGCTTGGCGATTATTGCCATGTGACTGTTCGGGACTCTATAAAACACAAGAATTACCTTACTCCGGCCTTTCTCTTTGTGCAGCGGCCAACGTTATTATTCGTCCAATCGCACCGTATGCTGTTCGTGTGTCCATAGACTAAATTCTTCACCACATTGCTGTTGCGGTATTTCTTGAGTGACCCATGAACTCATCTTAGGGTGGGACTTCTTATCTTTGGCATTCGCTTCTATCTCTTGTCGTCAGCGCCTCACACAACTGGATGCCACTGGCAATTCTCTTCCTAACCTCGAAGAACGCGTTCGTCTCGTCACCTCTTCCGATTACGTTCTTTGGCCACCTAGAGAAGAGATTATAGGTGTCAACTCTTGTAACATTGTGGATGGCGGCGTATTCATTCTACTCTATGACCATACCCTATCTCGAGCAATTCTGATTACCCCTGGCCTTATTCGCTTTTCTGAGGGGTCTGCATTGCTTACTGCAATAAACCAAATCGAACCCCAACTGTTGCCTCGTGGATCAACTGTCACTTGAGCTGTTGACACTCATGTCGTTGCAATTGTCACGAAGACAGCTCAGTGTGTTCTTGCGTCTATTACCGTGCGCTGAACAAAACCGTGCGCAAAGATGTTTACCCCGTGTCACGGATGGATGATGCACTAGATTCACTCCACGGTGCTGAATATTTTTCTAGCCTTGACTGTAGACCAGGCTACTGGCGAATACCGATGTCCAAATCCGACAAAGCAAAAACGACATTTGCTACCCCTGATGGGCTCTACGAGTTCAGTGCGATGCCTTTTGGACTCTGCAATGTGCCTGCCACATTCGAACGCATGATCGATAAGTCTTGTGTGGCTAGAAATGGAAAACCTGTCTGCTATCT
Organism: Dermacentor albipictus; assembly: GCF_038994185.2. NCBI lineage: Eukaryota > Metazoa > Arthropoda > Arachnida > Ixodida > Ixodidae > Dermacentor > Dermacentor albipictus. The sequence goes on from NW_027225607.1 coordinate 737,630, forward strand.
CGACGACATTGTGTTTTCAAACACGTTCTCACAACATTTGCAACATCTTGATGAAGTCCTTGCCTGTCTTGCAAATGCTGGTTTGCAGCTCAACACACGCACACGTGCGCGCGCACACACACACAAATGCAGTTTGGCCAGCAAGGCCATCAAAGTTCTGGGGCACATAGTCAGCAAAGAAGGTATATGACCGGACCCCGAGAAGCTTACTGCCATCCTCGAATTTTGTGTCCACTGCGTCAAAAAGATATGCACAGTTTTCTTGGACTTGCTTCTTCCGGCACTTCATATGCAACTTTGCTACGTTTACGTCCCCGCTCCATCAACTCCTCGCCAGTAATGCGCCCTTTGTTTCGTCCGACGAATGTGAACATGCTTTCCTGCTTTTGCAACATGCCCTGACGTCAGACCCAGTACTGTGCCACTTTGATCCGACCGCGCCCACCATCTTTCACACCGACACTAGCAGTCAGTCTCGGTGCCATTCTACTGCAATGTGACAACACATTCCGCGAACGAGTAATTGCTTATGGTAGTCGTGCACTAACCAGTGCAGAAAATTACTACACCATAACCAAGCAGGAGTGCCTTGCTGTTGGGCAGTGCAAAAATTTCACCCATGTCTTCATGGCCGCCATTTCACAGTCATTACCGACCATAACACACTGTGCTGGCTTTCATCGCTAAAGAATTTATCAGGTCACCTGGGTTGCTGTGTGCTTCACATACAGGAGTACGATTTCAATGTCACCTACAGGGCTGCAAAGAAGCATCAAGACACCAATTTTGTCTCTTGCTACCCTCTGCCGAATCATGACGATTCACCATAACCTCTCCGTGATTGTGTACGTCCTGAGTCCTCTTCATCGGCTTTACCCATTGTAACCCTCGAATGGCTAAGACACGACAGCCCATCTGTCCTTGTGTCCCACTAACGCATCGACCCATACTGCTGAACTCTTCTCCAACGCATGGAAGATTCTTCGTCACCTCCAAATGCCTGACTTCGTCGACAACTTAATCATTTCAAGCTGCACAATGGAGTTTTACATCGGAACATTTATCAGATCGATGGCAACAAATGGGTCCCGGTCATACCATGTTCTCTGCAATGTGAGGTGCTTGAAGCCTTTCACGATCATGCGACGACTGGTCATCTAGGCTACCACAAGACTTACAACAGAATATGAAGTCGCTGCTCCTGGCCTGGCCCATCTTCAGCCGTTGCGAAGTATGTTGCACCCTGCGTTCATTGTCAAAGCCGCAAACGACTAACAGCTCCTTCTGGCTCTTTACAACCTCTGCCTTGTCCCGCTTCGCCTTTTGAAGTAGTTGGAATAGACTTGTACGGTCCTCTTCCCATGACCTTACATGGAAATTGTTGGATTGCAATGGCCATAGACCATCCAACACGCTATGCGGAGACAGCATCTCTACCATCCGGGACTGCTGCTGAAATCGCCGATTTCTTTCTACACAACATTATCTTACACCGCAGCGCTCCGCGCGTTCTCCTCAGTGACCGCAGCAGTCTTCCTCTCTTCTATCCTTACCGAAGTTCTGTGCGCCTCTAACACAATTTGCAAGATGACTTCCAGTTACCATCCGCAGACCAACAGGTTGACGGAGTGTTTTCACCATACCCTCTCTGACATGATTGCGATGTACAGTCACGTGCAATATGAATTGCAACACCGGTGCCCATGGTCGGCATGTGTGCCTACTATAGGCGCTTTGTCAAGGACTTTTCACGCATCGCGGAGCCGCTAACACATCTAACGAAATGTGATGTCGAGTTCAAGTGGGAAACACCGCAGGCCGACGCATTTCAAGAACTCAAACGGCGCATGCAGTCGCCGCCGGTACTTGCGCACTTCGACGAGTACGCCGATACAGAAATCCCTACTGACGCCAGTAGCCTAGGCCTCGTGCCGTTCTAGTCCAGAGGAGAAACGGAGTCGAACAGGTCATAGCTTACGCTAGCCGGTCGCTGTCAAAAGCGGAAGGCAACTATTCTACGACCGAAAAGGAATGCCTCGCCATCGTTTGGGCTACAGCTAAATTTCGCCCTTATCTTTATGGCAGGCCATTCAAAGTCGTCAGTGACCATCACGCGTTGTGTTGGCTAGCGAATATAAAGGATCCTTCAGGACGACTCGCGCGGTGGAGCCTCAGACTACAAGAATACGACATCACTGTCACCTACAAGTCTGGACGAAAACACTCCGATGCCGATTGCCTATCACGCGCCCCCATTGACCCGCCGCCGCAAGACGGCGAGAATGACGACGCCTTCCTCGGAATGATAAGCGCGGAAGACTTCGCTGCGCAGCAACGGGCAGACGCGGAGCTAAAAGGCCTCGTCAAATATTTGGACGGACACAGCGACGTTGGCCCCCTGGCATTTAAGCGCGGATTATCTTCCTTCACGCTTCAAAACAATCTACTCGTGAAGAAGAACTTCTCCCCAGTCCGCGCCAACTACCTTCTTGTTGTCCCGTCAGGACTTCGTCCAGAAGTATTGCACGCCCTACATGATGATCCGACCGCTGGACACCTAGGATTTTCCCGGACACTATCAAGGATACAAGAAAAGTATTATTGGCCGCACCTGACCGCCGACGTCGCCCGTTATGTCAGAACATGCCGAGACTGTCAGTGACGCAAGACACCGCCGACAAGGCCAGCCGGATTACTACAGCCAATCGAGCCTCCTTGCCGACCATTCCAGCAGATCGGGATGGACTTGTTGGGACCCTTTCCGACGTCAACAACCGGAAATAAGTGGATCGTCGTGGCGACGGACTACCTCACCCGCTTCGCTGAAACTAAAGCACTGCCGAAAGGTAGCGCAGCCGAAGTGGCGAAATTCTTTGTCGAAAACATCCTGCTGCGACATGGCGCCCCAGAAGTCCTCATCACCGACAGAGGAACGGCCTTTACAGCGGAGCTCACCCAAGCCATTCTGAACTACAGTCAGACAAGGCACAGGAGGACAACGGCCTACCACCCGCAGACGAATGGTCTTACGGAGCGGCTGAATAAGACCCTCGCCGACATGCTAGCGATGTACGTGGACGTCGAACACAAGACGTGGGATGCCGTCCTGCCGTACGTAACATTCGCTTACAACACGGCGGTGCAAGAAACAACACAGATCACGCCGTTTAAGCTGGTTTACGGCAGGAATCCGACGACGACGCTCGGCGCCATGCTGCCCCACGTCACTGACGAGGAAAATCTTGACGTCGCTAGCTATCTCCAGCGCGCCGAAGAAGCCCGACAGCTCGCCCGCCTGCGGATCAAGAACCAGCAGAGGACCGACAGCCGACACTACAACCTCCGACGACGCTTTGTCGAGTACCAGCCCGGTGACCGTGTTTGGGTTTGGACCCCTATACGCCGACGAGGACTGAGCGAGAAGCTTTTGCGTCGCTATTTTGGACCGTACAAGATCATCCGACGTATTGGTGCACTGGACTACGAGGTCGTGCCAGACGGCATTTCGCTGTCACAGCGGCGCCGCTCACGACCTGAAATTGTCCACGTTGTGCGGCTCAAGCCGTACCACCAGCGTTGACGAACTTTGGGACTTCGCGTAACTGACCTTTGGACTTTATTTCTTTTCGTTGTTTTGTTACTTATGTTTAATAAGTGCCCCTTTGTGTTTCGCTCTCTTTGTAGCATCGGGACGATGCTTTTTAAGAGGGGGGTATTGACACGTGTATTTATATTTATCGGGCAACCAGGTTTCGCCGCCTAACAAATCTTATCGCACAGCGCGGGACTCGCTTGCATGTATCCGAAGTTTCTGGAAAGTTATCGATGCTTCTATCCGCAGTCTGTTTTCGCCGAACCTTGTGTTATCTGATTTATTCGTCTGACGCGAAAGATGTAGAACTTTATGGAAGGCACGCGGGTCCCAACGATTAGTCTGGCACATTCGACGATTGTGTATAAAAGCCGACGCGCTTGGACCGCTGATCAATTTTCGACGATCGCCGAGCGTGTTCGCCGCTATCGTTGTGCTATAAGTGTAGCCTGTTTTGTGGGCACAGGTTCGCCCAATAAAAGTTAGTTTTGTCTATCACAGTATTGCTACTGTATTCTTAACGTCACCACCACGTTACAATAACGGACCCTGAGCGCATTCCTATCATCGCCCTCATGTTCCGTATGAAGTCCAAGGCGATATCATGACCGTTCGCCGCATGCTGTATGTGCGAGTGAAAACGTGGTGGAGGGGGGCGGGGGTTGGCAGAGGTGAGCCAACGATGGTGGCTAAGTCTTGTGTGCGTAAGGGAGAAAAGCGGGGAGAAAGCGCGCTGCAGTCCGTCGTGCGCGATACTTTAGGGGGAGTGGAGGGAGGGGAGGAGGCGAGCCTCAGGATTCTGTGATTTGTGAATCTGTGATTGCACAGCATGTTTATTTGCCATGTTTGACGCTATATAAACCGTTACTTTTTCTTAGATAGGTAGATTTATTGGAGACTAATACGTATATTTAAATATCTTACTGCGAAGTTTTGTGTATACGTGCAGGGAACTTTGTTTCTAGTGACACTTTGTTGCCCTTTATCAAGCTGTACCTTCGCATTTGTATATTCCATTGCATCTTCGTACTTCTAACCTACGAGAGCGAGTTAAATGAAAGTGAGCCAACCAACCCCGCGCAATAATGGTTCTCTTCATTATATGCGAAACATGACCGTGGCACACAAACATCCCCCATTTAAAGAAGTCACACGCAGGAGTGAGGATAAAGGTACTTTAATGCTCTCATACACTGGGTTGAACATGGTTGCGAGACATATTGGACACTCCAAAAGAGGAACAGCGTGGCGTCGTGATGTTTTTGACCACTGAAGCACTTTCCTAAAAAGAAATTAGTCGCCGTCTGGCTGCCGTGTACGTTGAACATTGCATTTCATTGGCAACTGAAGCGTTGGAGCAAATGGTTCAAAGAAGCACGTGAAAGTGAAGAGTGAAGCACGTGAGAGAACGGATGATAAGCATGAACAGATGGCAGAGCGTTTGAACATCAGCCACGGTTCGGTTGACACCATAATTCATGAACATCTCACTTTTCGGCTCTTGTGTGCGCAATGGATGCTCAAGATTTCAAACCACCGCCAGAAGACGGAGAGGTTCGGCGCTGCCTTGACTCATCTGATCTGGCATCACAATAAGGGTTACGACTTCTTGTCTGGAATTGTGACCGGGGACGAATCATAGTACCCCTACTGCGAGCCTGAAACATGACGGCAAAGCGTACAGCGGAAACATTCAAATGAATGAATGAATGAATGAATGAATGAATGAATGAATGAATGAATGAATGACATCAGGTTTATTCCACATTAAAATGCGGCGAGGGCGCTGCGGTAAAAAGGGAGGGGTATTATTGCGAAAGGGGAAGGGTGAGTCTGCCTCCGTTTTATTAACGAACGTCCTGGAGGCAGCTAAGTGGGGGCCGGATGACCGTTGTGGCTGTCGCGGAGCCGATCCCCGACCGGTGGTGCCGCCGGGTCCTGGAGGAAGAACAGCAGTGCTCGCCAGAGCTCGATGGCATGGTCCGGAGAAGTGGTATCCGGCCAAGCCCAAGACCGGAGAGAAGAAAGCCAGGGTCCTCGCTTTATGGTGGCGAGGGCACGAAGAGTAGGTAGGATGTAGAGAGGGCACGCTCAACACAGGTGGTTATGATCAGCACGACATTTGCACGTGGAACAGAACCCACTTACGGGTGGTGGTGTGCCACCCCTGTGGAAACGGTTCAGCAAGTGACGAGTAAGGAGGGTGCCTGTCTGAATTCCCCGAAGCAAGACTGACTCTCGCCGTGTGAATACCTTCGGGGAAGCGACGCTACAGAGAGTGGATTGCCCACTGCGGTGAGGTAGGTAGCACGTCATGGTTTGGTCGCATGCTTGTTTGCCATCGGATCTGCTACCTCAAGTATGGTACTAGGAGAGTGTAAGGAGTATCAGAGGCTCTGGCTAGCGCGGCAGAGAGATGAGCGTGCGCCAGTCTATGAGCCTTCTCGTTTCTGGGGATAGCACAGTGCGCAGGGACCCAGTGGATGGCAACATCATCACGGCATTCACGGAGCAGGCGTGCCTGGTGCGGGATCTTCTGCAGTACGGGATCTGCGTAAAGAGCATTAGCGGATGTACGATGGGCAGCCTGGGAGTCTATGTACACATGATGGTGAACAGGGTCAATTTGAGACGAAGTTGCGAGGGCCCGCTCCAAATTATCTAGCATGGCCATTAGCTCTCCGTGGGTGTTGTACATTGCTTCTGCATATATATGATGGCGTTGGTTCTGATTTTCATTTGTTTGGTCCTACCACGTAGTGGCATAAGATGTGTTAGTAGCACCGTCTACAGGAAGTGCAGCGTCCATGTATACAATGCGTTCCGTCAAGGGGAGTGAACTGGTCGCTTTAGCATGCCTCTTGGCATATGCAAGGTGCCGCATTCGCTGATTAGGGTCCATATTGAGAGGAAGTGGCCTGCCATGGGTGAGAGCCATTATTTCTTACGGAGGCGTTTGGTTGCGCAAAATGGGCATTTAGTGGATGCCATACAAGAGGAGCATGAGTGTGTGTCGCCCGACATTTGTGTGGCGAACTCTCGTCTTCTGTGTATAGATGCGCATGTCGACAAGCTCGGACAGGTTGTTGAGTTTGCTACAACGTTTGAGCGCTTCGAGGCTTGTGCACCTTGGAACTCCATTAACAATGCGTTTAGCTTCGTTAAGTAACCGGTAGAGCGCGTGCATCTGCGTGTGCTTGGCTGGATGATACGGCAGCCCGTACATGATACGGCAGTCAAGAAAAGCTTGAGTGAACAGCCGCATTTCACGTTCGTTTACTCCACGAGTGCGGTTAGAGATTCTGCGTAAAGCGTGCAGGATTTGTTTGCTGGTCTTCGTAACGCGTTTGAACGAAGTGCTCGCTTTGCAGTTCTCGTCTAGGTGCATACCGAGTATTCGGATAGTAGATTTCCGTCTGATGGGTTGGTCACCAATGTACAGTTTAAAAGACTGCGTTTCTTTTTGTTTACCAAAGGTAGATCGACTACCATGAATGACGACAAACTGTTTTGTCTGGGGCAGTGTGTAAACCCGTTTCCGTGGCACAGGCGTGAATAATGTCGAGAGCTCTTTGTAAGACGCCCTCTGCTCCCCGATGGACCCTTGATGCGCCACACGGGGGTGCCGTTGCCGTACACCGCGTGTTTCAGGCCCGGTACGTTGGCAAGGCGCTTCGGTAGCTTGTGCGTAGCTATATTAAACAGGGTCGGTGAAATAACCGAGCCCTGGGGGATGCCATCTTGGTTGGTTCGCATGGTACTGGCGTCATACCAACTTCGACTTGGTAGCTTCGCTCTTCAAGATAACTCGCTATGAAGTTGTACATTTTCCCTTTGATGCCAAGGACACGTGCTTTGATCATGATGATGTTGTGTGGGACGCCATAAAATGCCTTGCGTATATCCACTGCGACAACGGCTCGTGGGTGCACCGAATTAGAGTCGAGGACGTCCTGTTTTAAGCGGAGTAGCACATCTTGTGTTGATAGCCCAGGGTGCAATTCATACAGGTCAGGAACCAAATGGTCACGATCTTGAAGGTACCACATCAAGCGTGTGTTGACCATGCTCTCCATTACTTTACAGACACGCGAGGTCAAAGAGATCGGACAGAGGTTGGATAAGGTATGTGGTGGCTTACCAGGCTTCGGAATGGGCTTGACCACCAAAACCTTCTAAGTGGAGGGCAGTATCCCGGTATCCCAGACTCGAATATATTCTTCGAGAAGAGCGCGCTTGTGCCCAAGGGGCAAATACGTAGATGAGCCACGCCCACCTCATGGATTCCTGGAGCACTACGTACGCTAGCACGCTGCAAGGCGTGCTCCAACTCGATCATGGTGAATGTGCTATTAGGTGGTTCGCTATCTTCAGAATGTGCATTCTTCTGGTTTATGGTGTCTGTGGGGCGACGCATCTGCGGGAAAAACACTTCAGCGGCCTCTTCGGCAAGTTCCTGAGCGCCTTCGCGGAGGGCTTCACGAGCCGCGCCGGTGTTGGTCTTGCGCTGGCCGAGAAAAGAGCGCAGGATGGCCCAAACCTTGGAAGTATGAGTCTGCCCATTGATGGATTCGCAAATTCCTATCCAGCGGTCTGACGCGAACATAGTCGTATATACTTCAATGAAGCGCTGTATTTTGCGCAACCGTGCTTTGAGGTGCCGAGCGCGACCAGACCGCCTGTACTGGGCGAGAATATGGTGCCTCCTATTCCATAAGGTGAGCAGATATTTATCAGGTTCTGGGTGGTCAGAGGGGACTCGTAAGTGCTTGGTGGTTCTTCGCTTTGCTGCGCATAGCTGTGATACCAGATGGTCAATGTTCCTGGCTGTAGTCTGCTACTGCAATAACTCGCGGTATTTCTCCCAGTGTGTTATTTGGCTTATCCGTGTAGTGGCGTGTGGTTTCACTTTTGTATTGGCATGGCCTGTGCGTATGAGTCTCGGAAAATGGTCGCTTCCCATGCAATCGTCCAGCACTTCCCATCGAAATAGCTGCGGACGAGTACTCCAGGTAAGACCTGGTGATGTGTCTTCTTGGTGAACTGTCCGTCCCAGCCTCGTGTGCGCTTGAGTCGTGTTGAGGAGTGTCAGCCCGTACTCCGAGGTATTTTGCATGATGCGCCTACCGCGCGGGCTGCATTTGTTGTATCCCCAGGTGGCATGCTGAGAGTTAAAGTCCCCGCACAACAATATGGTGTGTTGCGGAGAGAGCTTCGTAAAGTGGGAGGTGAAGCTGAGATCAACGAGTGGCTCTATTGACCTTATTCCGTATGTTCTCGGGAACCACGTAGATACAAAAGATGAACATTGTACGCTGCGATGAGACTTCTCACCGGCAACCGACAACGCTAAGGGTAGCGCTTCACCACGGCTGCATGTCTAGTTGCACGTGTGTAGTTCCCCGTCGCACGTACAATGCTCTCTTCATGGGTTCAGTGACGTCTACAGGCGGGGCGTGGCAGTCATAGCCCATTATTCTCAGTACATGGCCATTGATTTCTTGAAGGACACTTACCAATGGACTGGTGTTGTCTCGCTTGCTGGAGAACCGGGTGATGATGCCAGTGCTCTTGTTATGAAGAGAATGACAATTCCACAGCAGGAAGTTGCCCATGGTGACGATTTTGAAGAGCTAGACATGGTGAGGCTTTGTTCCGTCACAAGCAATGAAGCTTGGTGGTACCCAAGGCGTACGCATTGCAGGTGTTTCTGCGGTTGTCGGAGGGGTTGTGCCAAAAGGAACAGTACCGGAAAGCATGATACGCTCTATGATGGTGTGGAGGCATGTTTCTACGGCCCGGTTAATGAGTTGTTGCACGCTGTGATGGATGGACTTCTCTATTTGCGCCATACGCTTTTCAAGACGCTGCTCGAGATTTTGAAGTGTCGTTGGAGCGGGAAGATATGCATTGTCACTGGGCGGTGTAAGTACCGTTGACAGCTGCCTCCCTTCGCGGATGCTGCGCCACTCCATCTGAGGCAGGCTGCAGTGTGGAGGACGAGAGTGTTGAGCTTGAGGGAAGCACTGTACTATTGCTGGAACTGATTGTTAGGTGCGCGTTCGCTTGTATAACTACATCCGAGTAGGTGGCTTTCCCGCTGGCTTCTGACTGTGCAGCTGGGGGTACCGGTGGCGCGGTGTAGAAATTTTGGCGCGCTGCCTTTAGCATGGGTCCAGATGAATTATGCTCTGTTCCGCTTTCGGGATAGCGGTGCTGATGCCCCTGTGTCTGCCATTTCCTACGTGGCCTTTTGGCAGCCTAGAAAGCCACGTAGAAACAAGCGCAGCTGCTTATATACCGCCGTGACTCCGCGAGCGACGGCTCGAGTTGGAGCACCGTTTCTCCTCTGTCGTGACGTCACGGTGTCACGTGGTATGGCATGGGGTCAAAGGTCATTGAAGGCGACACCGCCGCGCCTGAGGAGCTGGGTTGAGCTCTCGTAATATGCTTCGCATAAAAATGGAATCGGCAGGCAGGCAATGCACGTATTCAATCACTTGTTGCCAATTCATAAAAGCTGATTACATAAGCGTGACAAAATGGATGTCAAGGAGAGAGAACTACAGCCGAGGATGGTAGAAAATTGCTTAATGGGACAAAAATATGTTTGTAGACATAGGATGCAATCAGCTCATAAAAGACGGGATTGTATGGTGAGGCATTTGTTTTGCAGTGAACAAAAACAGGTTTGTGGTGCTGACAGTAGAGACTCGTGAAGGTGCGGGGACACCTCAGCTGCTGGCAAACTAATCAACGACAATTGGCTCTGAAAAAAAATACCCCAGTTATGAGAAATACAGCAACGTCGTCCCGACACATTGTCGTAATATGCATACTACACTAAAGGCTTCCACAGTTAAGGGCACTTAGTACTAATAGTGCAACGAGCATTTTTATTTGTAAATAATGGTTTGTATGCGGTTGATTCATTCCAATAATCAATTTTTTTTGCAGCAGAACATTCTGCTGCTGGAGGCACTCAACCGCCTAGTGGCAGTAGGCGACCGCCAGGCACGTGCTCTTGAGAGTGTGGCAGAGGTCCAGAGGGCTGCTCTGCAGCAGTAGTATCGGTGTCCTCACTGCTCTCCAGTCGAGCCCCCAGAAGGCACCTTTTAAAAGAGCTTTCAGTTTAGTATTTTGTTTATTATTCAAGAACATGAATGAAATTATTTCAGTAAACATTGTGCTGTGCGTATTAGGACACTTGTAACATGCACTTTGTGTCTCTTCACCTGTGGCACTCTTGGACCACTAAATAAAAAATACACTAATGCAGCATACACATCATTCTGCTGTTTGTTCTTTCTATGAGCAAGAATACAGAGCGTGTTGACTAGCCACAAGATGAACTGTGTGTGTAATTCACAATGAAGACAGGAAACAGCAGGAGCCTAATAGTGCTATCACCTATAGACTGCGTGTATGACTGCAACACTCCCCGATTCAAATGTGCGATTATGTGCACGTTTGATATCACATATTCTTTAAGATTGTCATATAATTGCATGTACTAATTTTCACACATCTTAAGCCCTCTCATAGCACACTTCTGATGTATCCATTTCATAGGCCAAATAATTGTACACTTTGTCCTTTTACGTTGTATGAAAAGCAGCATCCTTTACAGTCGGATACAACTTCAGAAGACAGGAGAGGCCCCGCCCAGATGACCAAAGCGCAGCAGCTGATTGCCTCCACGTCTAAAGAAATAGTCCCTCTCCAACAAGCAGGTATTAGTGCGTCCGGCGGCGCGACGTCAGTCTAGAATGCGTGCCCATTGGTGCAGGCTTGTGTTCACCTGCCCTAAAGTGCAGATTCCACAGCCTCCTAAAGTTGTATCCGACTATAGAAACACATAATGCCTTGCACCAGTTGCATAGACTTCTGCAACTTGATAGCACACAATGATCAGGAGCAGAAATCTATAAAGGCGTCCAAGCAAAGCTGGCTGGCCACACTTCCATTATGAGGGGCTGTAAGAAGGTCTCGCCAAATTTTCCCATGATGTCCTTGAAAAAGAGGTGGTGTTTGGCACTTCTTTAGAATCAAAAACAGATTACAGTGAATGTTGTGTACCACGTCAAAGCAAACTGAGCTTGGTTATCTGCACAGCATGTAATGAAAACTTGTGCTTGCCATAGGAAACAAACTGCTCTGTCCAGTACAATGTTGAGGCCGGTATGGCACCTATTATGTCAACAGTGTCAATATACAAATTACACCTTTCACCGGCCATTGATTTCACCATTACTTTTGTATGATGGTCCTTTTAATCAGTGCTTGTAATACATGAGCAGGTCGATTTGAAAGCAAAGATTTGTTTGCAAAGCTTCTGACTTCCATAATTGCGTGGCAAGGCGCTGGCATGTTGTCGAATAGCTCACACTTCCTCGGTCCTGCACCAAAGAAGCCCAATGCTCTATTTTAAGTTGGATCGCACAACAATTCGATGGCACACAAAGAAGAGTAACACACACAGCAGAGCATTCTGCTGTGTGTATTTCTCTTCTTTGTGTCCCGTCGAATCGTTGTGCAATTAAACTTCAAGCTTCTATACCAATACACCCAGTCTTCAACCTCACCAATGCTCTAATTATTAGGCCACAATGGCGCACATCTTTGAAATGTCCCTACACAACTTAGCTCTGCAAAAAATCACAAGTGTTAAATTTTGAAGCACAGGAGTGTGCACGTGCCACATTCTTACCACTAAACTCACAGGAAGCAAAGGGGCAAGCATTAACCAACCTTACCGCTGCTGTTACCATCATCATCATGACACCAATGGAAAGACAGTGCCACGTTTCAGTAAAGGGAGTGCTGGAGAGAAAGGTGTGACAGCGAGGCTTACAATAAAAATAACGGTTACGAGACATGTTCAATGCCAATATATGCAGCATGTCGCTCATCCTACTTTGGCATTGTGGCAAGCGTTTACTCGTTTGAGCATATCACGTTTTGTGTAATCATTGCTATAAAGCTGTACAAGAGGTCTATTTGCTCTGCAATATTTATTTTTGTCATGGTGGTTTAAAGAACCACATTTCTCCTGATATGTAATTCTGCCTTGGTGGTTCATGACACCTTCATGTACACAGAGCTCTACAGAGCATTGGATCTGCATCGTTCTACTGCTTTATAATTAGAGTCCCATTATGAGAAAAAAATATACGATTTATCCACCCAGAATAACGCCACCCCCCCCCCCCCCAAATAAAAGAAGATACACTGAACCTCTGGCACATGCATCTACAGTGAACAGCGCAAACAATCTGAAGTATTTCCTTCATGCAAGCCGGCACACTAAGATTCGCAATGCATTTTCATTTCGCCACAAATGCTATGGCACAACCGGCTTGGCGCAACATTCACATCTCGCGCTGCAACAAGTTGTGCAATTCCTCGCTGTTTCATAGTGCGGCCGATAGATGACGCATGACCAAAATTCAGTATTATGCATACTAAGTAACTTCACGAATGAAGAACCCCAAGTTCACTATGAGATTAGCATTCCTAGGTTACTTCACACAATTTGTGATATTCAGTTATCTGTTTATACTTAATTAACCTCTTTCCCAAGAAAGTGAGCCATTTGGAAGGCACCCTGACAGACAAGTACAACAATCGGCAAATAGTCATCAACCAGCGAAAAAGTCAGTATCATAAGCAACCGCACGTGAGATGTCGCTAACACAAAATTTAATTCGGCTACACAGAAGTGATAAATTTGGCAATATGGCCTGTCTAAACATTGCTTCAATGTTAATCACAGTAACGCTGACATTGAAGGCGCCTTAATTCCTACGTACCTTCCGTCGACACACCCGACTACGTTCGTAATGTTCCCGCAAAGTAGGAAGCATTCTTTTATATATGCCCGCTCAGCCGCAGTATTCGGGAAACCTAGCCACCGCTTACGCACTGCCGCATCGATAAGCGCGTCAGACACATCTCTGACACAGTGGCTAACAGTAGTTTGATGGCGTCCAATGTAACGCTCGGCGCCGACGCTTCCCTGAAAACTCCCAGTCGCGTAGAAAGGGTGGGCACAGAAGACTTGCTCTACGACGGTGAGCGAATGAAGCCCGCCACGCTGTCTCCGTAGACGACAGTCTTCGCCTAGCTCGTCACACAGCCAGCGCACTGATGTCTTGGACAGGCGATTCGGAGGGGGTTTCGCGAAGTACGAGTTTAGCACGAGTTCGCCTGTCAATCAAAATTAGAGGTCACGCCCCGCGCGAGGCATGTAACTCTTGTGCGCGCACCCACCACAGTTGGGCCACGCCCAACTTCCGGCAACAGCGACGCAGTGTCGAGCTGAGAGGCATCAACAATCTTGAACGCCGACATAAAACACGTACAACGTACTGTCATCGGTGATGTACTGAGCATCACTATCAAAAACAAAGCGTTGACTGTCGCTGGCTTATGCATACATCTCGGGCTGAGATCGCCCCACAACACGGTTTTATTGCCTGCACTGTGGCGACGTAGCGCACAGTAAAAAATTATCGGCACGTCACTGTAGCTGCTTGAAAGGCGTCGATGCGCCGAGGGGGACGACGATGCTGAGGAGTGCGTACCGCAGCAGTCGTTTGAGATGGCTGCTTTGTCATCGGTGATGAATCGAAGCCACAGCGTCGTAAACACGATCAGCGTCCGAGAATCACTCGCTTTTCTAGACCCAGTGCAATGGCATTTCTTTATCACAAGCACTGCGCACTGAACAGTTCCAACACCTTTCTCCGTCCGAAGTCTGATTTCATAACTGCACACAAGAGGCCTCACCTGCCAAAATGCGATTCCATCTGCGATCGCTGCTGGTTCCAGCAGAAGTAATCCGCAAGCACCTTGGACTGCACAACACACTCAAATACTGCGTACATGCGCTCATAGGCATCTTCACTGGGCAAGCGATGACAAGCGATGAATTGTGTCGCTGAGAAGCACGCACTTTTCGCAATGTATGGCAGAGGCTTGGCGCAGAAAGATAAACTGGTACATTTTCACTGAACTGCATCACTACGGACCCTAAAATAACACACTGCCAATTTTCAGCGACATCCGTTGCGTCGTTTTTAGTCGGTAAAGCGGGGGCCTTAATAGTCTAGTGAAGCGCCAGCGATAAACAGCCGTACCTCGCCACTGCGTTTCTATTCCCCTAATAGAGAAAGAGTAGCCATGACCCTCCATGGATTATGACTGACTTTATTGAGAATAGCACTGCAGCGCCCTTAGGCGACTTAACAGCGTATGAACTCCCTCGTGCGTGCGAGCCTCTTCAATGCACCGCTTCTAAGCTTTCGCCTCAGTGTCACCACTCGCGGCAAGAAGTGCAAAATTTAATAAATTGCTCGATCTCCGTTTGTCGTCCCCCGCAGGGGCGTCTGCGCAAGCAGGCGTTTGGTGTTTTGCGACACCACGGACCCGAGCACACGAGGGTTGGACCCTCCCGCGTGTAGCCATGCGCGGCTTAGCCGTGTCTGGGGAAAAGGGGATCCTGGAGGCTGAGCCGATGCTGGGTGTTTGGACCTTTAAGGCCCCCCGGCTGTGGCAACACACCTCTTCGGCCTCGGCTTCACATAGACGGCACCTCCAGGCTGACCCACCTGGAGGAAATCGGCAGTGACCTTTTCCTGTCCTTCTCTTCAATCTTCGCCTTTCTCTCTCACTTTCAATCTTTCCTGTCTTCTCTTCGCTTCTTATCACTTCCAGACTTCCCGGTGGCGAGGGTTAACCTGGTGTAGTTATCCAACCTTGGGTATCGTATATTAGGTTATAGCGGCGATGCATGGCTGGCGTCTGTAGGTATTTTCCCGACCTTGTAGCGTCCCCTTGTTGGGCTCGGTGGTGGGTGGCCACCATCGCCGCCGAATTTTCCAATTTTTTATGGCTAAAGCTTTTCCCCTATTACCTGATCGCTCCCTGAAGAGGGGGCGCACCGATGAACCTTTCAGTTTTTTTATGCAACCAAAAGAGTCCTTCCCGAAATACCTCGTCGTTCACAGTCAACACGAAACTAAGACTGTCCGTATGATATCACCTTTTCTTGTTGCGAAATCCCTCACTGAAGCAATAGGCCCAGGATATAAAGTAACAAAGATTGGAAGTGGTGATCGTCTTCTCGAAGTTCGCGACAAGCCACAGTACGACAGGCTCTCAAAACTTGTAGCGTTTGGGGACATTCCCGTCTCAGTAGGCCCGCACAGGACAATGAATACAGTGCGGGGGGTCATCTCGGAAGATGACCTTCTGGAACTTAGTGAAAGTTAATTACTGGAAGGATGGCAAGAACAGAACGTTGTCAAGGTGCAAAGGATTAAAATAAGAAGAGATGACAAAGAAATACCAACTAGGCACATTATCACAACTTTTGGAACCAGCATTCTTCCTGAATCGATCGAGACCGGTTACTGCAAGCTACGTGTCAGGCCATACATTCCAAACCCACGGCGGTGTTTTAAGTGTCAACGTTTTGGGCACGGGTCCCAAACCTGCAGAGGGCGTGCTAATTGTGCCATGTGTAGCTCCGTCGAACACTCTTCTGACGTTTGCAGTTCAGCAACCTACTGTGCCAACTGTGAAGGAGACCACCCTGCTTACTCGCGATCCTGGCCTTCGTGGAAAAAAGAAAAACAAATAATAGAACTCAAGGTAAAACTAAATCTGACTTTCCCAGAGGCACGCAAACGTTTCCATTCCAACAATCAGACCAGTCCTTCTTACACCGAGGTGGCACGCCGGGGGGCAGCGCCACATCGTTCGGCGGCCGCCCAAGTCACTCGGAGAGTGACGGCGGTCACGCCATCCGCCCCCCTGACTGGAACAGCCAACGCTGTTCCGTCGCCCGCAAATGAGGGCCAGCAGACCTCCGGGCCTGTTGTACCCAGGGCCACTGCTCGTTCAGATCGGCCCACCACTCCCGCGAAAGTGCCTGCTCCGCGGGCACTATCCACCGCCTCAGACGAGGTGATGGATACAAGCGCAAATCCGGCGTCTCAGACGCCCAAGGACCGGCGCAGCTCCCTCGAGCGCGCCGGGAAGAAAGAGAGAGCTCGCATCAAGGGGCCTGAAAAGGTCTCGTGAGCTTATATAATCTATATTTCTTTGACACACAGCACAAAACACATACATTATGGATACGCAGATAATACAATGGAACGTCAGGGGTTTACTCCACAACCTAGACGACATTAAGGAACTCCTAAATAAGTATAATCCAAAGATCCTGTGTGTCCAAGAAACACCTCCTAATTCTTCACACACGAACTTTCTCCGGCAGTATGCCATATACCGAAAAGACCGCAACGACGCTCTTGCCTCGTCTGGCGGTGTGGCAATAATTCTAGATAAGGGTGTTGCTTGCCGGCAATTACAACTTAAAACTCCCCTAGAGGCAGTTGCGGTTCGTGCGATACTATTTAATAAACTACTAACGATTTCCTCAGTATACATCCCTCCGAACTGCCATCTTTCAAAAACAGAATTCCAAAGCTTTATTAATGAACTGGTCGAACCTTATATTGTCGTCGGAGATTTCAATGCACACAACACCCTTTGCGGAGGTTGTCGTTGTGATGCCAGGGGACGCCTAGTAGAAAGCCTCCTCTTCACTACTGGTGCATGCTTGCTAAATAATAAAGAGCCTACATTCTATAGCGTGGCAAACAAAACATTTTCATCGATTGATTTGAGCATTGCATCTGGTACACTCGTTCCATATCTAGAGTGGAACGTGCTTAAAAACCCATATGGGAGCGACCATTTTCCAATTGTCATAAAATCAACAAAACGTGATGAATGCTCTCCATACGTCCCCCACTGGAAAACCGAGTCAGCCGACTGGAAAAGTTATAAAGAACTCACCCGCATGACTTGGGAAGACATCTCTGCGCTTTCTATTGATGACGCCGTGGCATATCTGACAGCATTTATTGTTGATGCGGCGTCACTATGTATCCCTGAATCAAATAGATCGCCCTTCAAACGACGTGTTCCCTGGTGGAACGCGGAATGCAAGGAAGCTCGTAAGAATCAAAATAAGGCGTGGAGTCACCTTCGCGAATCTCCAACTGCCGAGAATCTGATAAATTTCAAGAAAATAAAGTCACTAGGCAGGAGAACACGCCGCCGGGCCAAACGGTAAAGTTGGCAAAAATACATTAGTAGCATCAACTCATATACAGACGAGCGGAAAGCCTGGAATAGGGTCAACAGAATAAAAGGCCGGGAAACTCATCCTCTACCTTTGGCAAACACTCAAGGAGACACTATTGAGGACCAGGCTGATTCGCTAGGAGCACAATTCCAGTACATCTCGAGCTCATCCCATTACTCAGATACATTTCTAAGATATCAGCGACAAGCGGAACGACAGCCTATGAACCGGAAAGGAAATAAAAACGAACCTTACAACCGGCCATTTAACATGGTAGAATTTCAGGCTGCACTGAACTGTTGCAATAAATCAGCTCCTGGAGGCGATCGAATAGTTTATGAGATGATTGAACACCTACACGCCGAAACACACAAAACCCTACTATCACTTTTTAATTCCATTTTCTCCGCCAGTTATATTCCATCTGCCTGGAAGCAAGCAGTCGTAATTACTATTCTCAAAGAGGGCAAGGATCCAACTTCGGTCAGCAGCTACAGGCCTATAGCCCTGACAAGCTGCCTATGCAAACTCTTTGAGAAAATGGTAAATAGACGCCTTATTCATTATCTTGAAAGCAACAAAATACTAGACCCCTTGCAGTGTGGTTTTAGGGAGGGTAGATGTACGACAGATCACCTTGTCCGCATGGAGGCGAATATCCGAGATGCGTTCGTGCACAAGCAGTTTTTATTAGCGGTATTTTTAGACATGGAAAAGGCATACGACACAGCCTGGCGTTTTGGAATTCTTCGTGATCTGGCTTGTATGGGTGTCAGAGGCAATCTCTTGAACCTGATTCAAAGCTACCTCTCTAATCGTACGTTCCGTGTGAGGGTTGGTAAAGTACTATCTCGTCAATTTATGCAGGAAACAAGTGTGCCACAAGGTGGTGTACTGAGCTGCACGCTCTTCATCGTAAAAATGAATTCCCTCTATAGCGTCATACCACGAACAATGTTTTATTCAGTGTATGCGGATGACGTACAGATAGGATTTAAATCATGCAATATTTCTATCTGTGAGCGACATATACAGCTTGGCCTAAACAAAATATCTAAGTGGGCTGACGAGAATGGATTCAAGTTACACCCCCAAAAAAGCATATGCGTTCTATTCTCTAAAAAGAGATGTATATTACCTGACCCTGTTGTCCATCTTAATGGACAACCGCTATCTGTCAGCCGCGAACATAATTCTTTAGGAATCATCTTAGACTCTAAACTAACATTTGTCCCTCACCTTAAGTATCTGAGAGCGAGATGTCTGAAGACAATGAACTTACTAAAGCTCTTGTCCCGCACATCTTGGAGAAGTGACAGGAGATGCCTTTTGAACCTCTACAAAAGCCTTATACGGTCGCGCCTCGACTATGGATCAATAGTATATAGCTCAGCTGCGCCTAGTGCTTTAAAGATGCTAGATCCCATTCACCACATGGGTATACGCCTGGCTACAGGCGCTTTTAAGACAAGTCCCGTAGAAAGCCTGTATGTGGAGTGTATTGAATGGTAATTACATCTCCAAAGGACATATTTAACCTTTTCCTATGCCCTAAAGGTTAAATCAGACGTTCAGCATCCATGCCACTCACTTATTCATGAAGAGTCTACAGCCAGATTATTTCGTAACCGCCCAGCTATTAGACCTCCGTTGAGCCTTCGTTTGACAACACTGACAGAAGAAACAGGTGTCTTAGTCCCAGAGAATGTCCAAATGGCACCCACTCGCCTGCTCCCACCATGGGAATGGCAGACCATTGAATGCGACGTCTCTTTCGTAGAAATATCTAAGAGGGCACCAGTAGCACATATACAATTCCATTTTCGTGAACTTCAGGAGAAGTACTCCTGTATAGAATATTATACAGACGCTTCCAAGTCCTCTAAAGGAGTTTCCTACGCAGCTCTGGGACCTTCATTTTCAGTATCCGGAGCACTAAATCCACACACAAGTATATTTACAGCTGAAGCCTACGCTATACTATCGGCTGTTCAAAACATAAGGCTCAGAAAACGTGCTAGGGCTATTGTATTTACAGATTCATTAAGTGTAGTCAGAGCCCTACTTAGACCAAGAAAATATAAAAACTCAGTTTTTAGTGAGCTGTACAGTCTGTTGTGCTCCCTATATATGTGCAATCAAGTGATTGTCATATGTTGGGTACCTGGTCACAAAGGTATAAAAGGCAACGAAGCTGCTGACGAAAGCGCTGGGTCAGTAACTTTTAGCGATGCAGATTCAAATATCCCCATCCCTGCCGCAGACCTAAAGCCTTTTCTACGCAGTAAATTGCGGAATCATTGGCAAGGCGAATGGGATAAACAAGCAATGAATAAGCTTCACATAATAAAACCAATACTGGGGAACTGGATAAATGGGAAAATAGCAAGGTACAAAGAAGTACTTCTTCGCCGATTAAGGGTAGGCCACACATACGGCACCCATTCTCATCTCCTGACTGGGGGCGACCCTCCAAGTTGTGTTAAGTGCGGCAATAATCTCACTGTCCTCCATGCTCTTATCCAGTGCCCTGCAATAGAAACAGAGAGGAAAAAGTATTTCCCTGCTGCATATCGCGAGAAATTACCCTTTCACCCTGCATTTTTTCTTAGCGATGAACCGCTTTTTAATCTGCAAACAGTCTTAGAGTTTTTAGCCGAAACGGACACCCTGAAAATCATCTGGCCAGGCAACATTTAAGCACATGACTAAAAGCCCTGCCTTCAAGGGCTCTCTTGAAACTCTGGTGTCAGTGTTATGGTTTCATTGCGTCATCTTTTAATGAAAGCGCATTACGATAGCGCACATCACATCCTAGTCACTGTCATTATTTTAGCACCTCTATATTCCACTCCACTTACAGCGTAGGTTTTTAGGCCGTTTTACAGCCATATCACATCTACCACGATGAGTTCATTGTGCAAGTCATCTACAATACATCGTCAACATTACCACCTGTCATGGCGCTCTTTGGCCAAGCCTGGCCCTTGCGCCATAAAACACCACACATCATCATCATCATCCGTTTGTCATCACAAATTTCTAGCATAGAAAACGAAAAGCAGATACTTAAATAAATAAAAATGTTCGTTATTTTATTTGTCGTATTTTAACGTATGCATTTGAGTGAAAGTGTAGGTGCAAGGATGCGCCGCA
This sequence comes from Dermacentor albipictus, assembly GCF_038994185.2. Lineage (NCBI taxonomy): Eukaryota > Metazoa > Arthropoda > Arachnida > Ixodida > Ixodidae > Dermacentor > Dermacentor albipictus. The sequence goes on from NW_027225607.1 coordinate 758,539, forward strand.
TGCACCCTGTTCGCATTCGATGGAGGATAGAAAGATAGTGCCCGAAAGAGGAGGCACGCCCTTGACGCGCCCGGGAAAGGCGTGGCAGGCGGCCCACGGCAAGTCTGCAGACGGAAAGCGGGAGAGTCACGGTATTGCTAAATTGCGATAATGGGTTGATAACAATACGCGGCGCTGGCGTGTTTCGCTGTGCAGCCGTCTGCGCTTGAAACGTGGAAGCAGCGCGCCGCGCAGGCTGCGCTCATGTTGTCATATGCGGCTTTTTGTCTACATATTTTTTTGCCTGTAGCCTTTTGCGCGTTCCGCGCTATCTCCATTCACTGACTGCCGTCGAGCAAATTCGGGTAAAACTTGGGTAAACGAGAAATTTGGCGCATCCTGCATAGCACCCCAGTTGTCCTCTTCGTCCTGGCGTCTAACGGGAGCAGGAGGCATGCGACGTGCGCATCTCGCATGGGGGTAATCCCTGGTTCCCTGGTAATCCCTGGCATGGGGGTAATCCCATGCTGTACCAGGGATTACCCTGGTACACCAGGATAATCCCTGGTGTACTGGCGTTCGGGCGTCGGCATGAGCGAGCCTAACGAACGTTTTTTTCTATTCGCTGCGGTAGAGATGACGCGAGCTTGGTAAAAAGTATTCGCAGACTTGCCTTCAATGCCATACCGTTCCTCAAGATCCATGAGTGGGGCGAAGGGTTGGTGTCCGGCAGTAGCAGCACCCTTGAAGGCATGGCAGCGGCAGCCGAGTTCCTCGTTGAAGTCAGCGGCGTAAGCGAGGCAGCCTGGTTGTCCGGAGTCTGCATGTCCATGTCCTCAGGCTCATCGTTATGGAGCACGGGCTGCTCCGGTGAGGTCAGCAAAGCACGAAACTTTGATGATGGCAGCCGGCAGTAAACCGGGAGGTGGTGTCGACGGCGGGTTCACTTAACAGAGCATCAGACAGCTGCTACTGCGAGCGGGAGATAATGTGCAAACCAGCAGCGAGCGCAGCAACAGCTGCGGCGATGGCTTGACAGCGAAGCGCTGGCCAAGTGATTAATGTTGACGGAGCGCGCCTAAAACACGTCCGCTCACATCGGACGCTGGGGAGTGAATCTCGGAAACATTCGAATTCACCACTCCAAAGAAAGCAAAGTCCGTCATTACCGCCGGAAAGGTGTTGCTGACTTTGATTTTTTGGATTGTCAGGGGCCATTACTGATCGAATTTGTTAAACGTGGAGACACTATCAATCGTTTCCGATATTGTGAAACGCCGGATCGGCTGCTTGTCGCAATCAAGAACAAACGACTTGGAAATTTTACCAATGGGGTCATCTTGCTCCTCGACAATGCCCGTACCCACGTCGCTGATGTGGTTAACACAAAACTGGCAAAGTTCAAGTGAGAAACGCTGAAATATCCGCCATACAGCCCAAACCTGTCGCCTTGCGACTTCCACATTTTGGGGCAATTGAAAAAAACCGCTCAACGGAGCTAGATTCGGGTCGCACGATGACGTGAAAGACTCAGTTACAGACTTTTGGAAGCAGCAACCCAAGGAGTTCTATGAGAAGGGAATTGCGTAACCCGTTAAGGGCCGTTTATAGTCCGACGTAACGCACGCGCGCGCGCCCGCTACGTCACGTCGGCGAAAACGACCCCTCTATAGTCGGGTGCACCGGCGCAGGTAACCGGCGGCTTGCAACGCGCCCCGACGGGCCCGGCGCCGATTTGGCTCCTGAGCCATTCGCGCGTCGAAGTCGGCGGAATTCTCGCACCACAATGCATTGCGCGCGAAGAAAAAGGCGCCAACACAACTCCGCAGACGGCTTTTGCGGACGGCGCGCGACTTGGCGAACCTTCTGCGCATGCTCCGAAGATAGCAGCCTACGGCGCGCGCGTTGAAGTATACAGGGGATGGCCTCCCGGCTGGCGCAGCGCAACTGACGTAGCGTGACTGACCGCGAACGACGCTCGCCCGCGCGCCGATAACGTCGGACTATAAACGGGCCTTTAGTCAGCGGGCCATTGCATTTGTACACAAATATGTACAAGGTTCTTGAATGACAAAGCTTCATTAAAATGTTTGTCCTCAACTTGTTCATTTCACGGCCTTTACATTTTTATATCACCGCCATGCATTGCTTGGTTGGTTTCGAACTGATATATTTCTAAAATTCTTGTGAGATTTTCTTTACTTACTAAATAGCCAAAACACATGGAAGCGTTGATATCATTTATTTCGGGTACAATGTTTGGGACAGACGAGTATATTCTTTCAATAAAAAATACATATTGTATTTTTCGTCACAGTGCGTGGCATTCAAATTTGTTTGCAGCAAATTGGTAATGACAATGCAGCTATTGTTCATGTATTTGAACCCTAGACAAGTTCTATAACGAGGAGGCCAAGCTGCAACCTGAGCCCCCCCCCCCCCCCTCTCCAAACAAAATTTCTGGCTATGCCACTGGGAATGAGGTATATATAGAACGTTAGAGTAGACTGAACGTAAAATGCGCAAGAATGGAGCTTTGCGAGTGCTGATATTTACGAAAAAAATGTTGGTCAAGAAATAATCTGCAGTCAGTGATCGTTACCACAGAGTGCAATTGCACTAAAAGTAGCGCAATATTAGCGTTGGGGTAGAATCTCGGCTGGGAATATTGTTAGTTATGTAGGGTTCATTGCGCAAAACTGCTTAGCATATGATGCACCAACCACAAGGTGAGATGTTATAGTGGGCTTTAGAGCAGCCAAATAATTGTTGCACTTCAAGAAATCCGTTGCCTCTGATTTTTCTCAGACAGAATCAGGTGATACAAGTGCGCTTTCAGAAAGCATCAAAGCGAGATGCATTGGTGTTAGTGTTTTGTAAGGTTCATGAACATACTTCTGTCTTTTCCTCTCCAGAGCGGGACACGTTAATGTGTTAGAATGTGGTTCATGGTAGGGGGTTGCTGGCATTACATATCGCTGTTTCTTGGTTTCTCAAGGAAAAGTTGCGAATGAGGTTTGTGTATCCAATGCGAATGCGACATAAAATTGCTTCCATAAAGCCTTCTTGGTGGGGACATGTCTTCCTGTTTGAAATATTGTTTATGCGGATTTTATACCACATAGTTAATGTACTTTTCGTCTTGCGTCTTTTTTGTAGATGTTTATGCTGCTCTGCTGGGCGGACTTTGCTAACAGGGCAAAACAATATATTTCCCGCCACTTTAGTCTGGCATTAACCGAAAGACAGACATTCCGCTGTCATGTCATGCATTTCAGTGCGTCTGTTTACTGCTTTCAATTGTACTGCACAGCATATGGGATGATGGAAGGTATGCGTGTGCGAGGGTAAGTTTTGTACAATTACTGTTTGTTTTGTGACTGCGGCAAGAAGCGGTGCGTCATTAGGGTAACAGTAGTCACGCAATCTCCTATGAGATAACTTAGAGAAACTAACAAATTTTGGAGAGCGATGAGCATACTT